>NC_134688.1:109248027-109548027 GCF_050947455.1 Rhinoderma darwinii | reverse complement strand
GCAACAGCAGTAAAAAGTATGAATGAAAACAGAAAAGCACCACGTGCTTCTCTGTTTACAAACATACAAACAAAATGTCATAATGATGGCGGCTGCGCGAAAATCAAGCAGCCACGCATCATACGGGGCTGACACACTGAGCTGTTAAGTACCTTTTGCGTGCGCAAAACGCAGACGCTCGTGTAAATCCGGCCTAAAGCTGTTCTCAAATACTTGATCTTTACATCGGCAGATGTGTTGACCGCATGAAAATATTGCAAAACAAAAACTGGATTAACTCAACTAATTACAGTTAAAGGTATATTTTTCGATATATGTCTGTGGTCCTGGAAAGGTTGAAGTAGCATGGTGCTGTTGATATTTTCTTCATTTATTTTCAAGACCTGCTATCTCTAAAATGGCTGCTTGTGGAGCTGCAAGTTCAGAGCCTGTAAATATTCAGTTTCTGTCCCCTTCTGTCTCTCAATGCTCCAGCATGAGTGCAATGTCTCCTCTCCCTGCCCTCTCTCGCACCAATATTGCTGTACAAGCTGTTATTTCTTGGATAAAATGGGATATATGACATGCTGTGTGTGAATAACTCTATGGCTGCATTCACATCTGCGGACTCTGTTCATTGGTTTCATTTTAGCTGAATAGCGCAGTCAACTACGGTATTGATTCCACACAATGGTGACAAATGGAAACCATTTGCACCGGATCCTTCACCATTGAAATCAATGTTGATGCAAAGGGACACCTACGGTGTAAAGGATCTGCCTGACACAGCTTCTGTGTCGACGCCTGTGATTAATCAGTCTGCATCTGCTCCTAGGTCTGATAGAGTGACTCCATCTGCTACCACTCAGGCTGGTAGGCTGAGGAGTGGGAGAACCTATCACAGCCTGGCCAGACAGAGCTAGCACCCGCCCTCTGTCTATTTATACCTTTAATTCCTGCTCTTCCTTGCCTGTGATTCTGTCTGGTTTCCTGGCTCTGCTGGTCCTGCTAGTACTATTGACCTCTGCTTCAAATAGACCCTGGCTTTACTGACTACTCTTCTGCTCTGCGTTTGGTACCTCGTACAATCCTGGTTTGACTCGGCTCGTTCACTACTCTTGTTGCTCACGGTGTTGCTCTGTATGCGGAGAGAGTGACAGCAGCGGCAGCCAATAAAGAGCCCAGAACGGCGCCCAATCACACTGCGATAGTCCGAACGAGTGAATGCCGCCGGGATCCTCCATAAGTAGTGACAATAAATGCCACAGAGGAGTAGCGCATAAAATTATGTATTAGTTACAGTGTGAGCGTCACAGTATCCGCAGAGAGAGCACAGATGCAATTACACAACGTCACATATAGAGTTAATGTCCACAGGTGCATAATAGGATATGTCCATATACGAGTCTAATGAACAAGACTAGATGGTAGGAGAGAGCAGGGATCAAATCAAGTTGTCTGTCATATCAATGACAACAATCAATGATAATATAACTGCTTGCTAAGCATTAATATGGTATAAATAGATATGCATCAAGACTATATGTATAGTAGTCAGTGTATCTCATAAACTGTCAGTCTGACAGAAGTATCACATGAAAAAAGTATATTCAGCAAGAAAGGTTTATTTCAACAAAAGAAGGGGGGGGAAGGGGGTGTTTCCTACAGGAAGGCCATAAAAGTGAACCCCTCATTTAGGCCATTAGGACTCAGAGAGCCAAGCCTATGTATCCATCAGGCCTCCTCCTGCAGTAGCCTCTTATCTAGATTGCCAGCCCTAGGACCGAGTTTTAATTGTGTAATGCCCCAAAATTGAAGGACCTTGGAGTCGCCCTCATGGAAAGATCTCACGTGTCTGGAAAGGGAGGTGTCCTCTTTCATATTAATACTACTGACATGTCTAGAGATCCTTCTCCTGAGTTGCTGGGTGGTCTTGCCAACATACAATTTGGGGCAAGGGCATCTGGCAGCATATACAACGCCAGTGGTCTGACAGTTGATAAAATGTCTGATGGTAAATTTATAACCATTTAGGGGGTTGGTGAAACACTTGGTCTTAGGCATGTATGTACAGAAGGAACATCTGCCACAGGGGAAGGAGCGCACCGTAGGAGATGAGAGCCATGTATCACGAGGGATGAGTGGTCTGGAGTAATGACTCCGCGTTAGAAATTCACGAAGGTTTCTACCACGTCGAAAGGTCACATTCGGAATGTCGGAAATAGCGTCCGCTAAGTCTGGATCAGACCGTAGAATAGCCCAGTGCTTCTTTAGAATCTTAGAGACCTGAGTGGAACAGGTGTCAAAATTACCTATACATCTGATAGTGGAGTTTTCAGGTCTTTCCTCTGTGTTAGTTTTTCTACCATAGAGCAGTTCCTCTCTTGGAGTGGCCTTAGCTCTAGCATAGGCTCGATGTAGAGTTTTTTTAGGGTAGCCTCTTGCCAAAAATTTGTGGAAGAGGGCATCACATTCTAATTTGAAAGTGTGTTCCTCGGAACAGTTCCTTCTGGCCCTAAGGTACTGACCAATGGGTATTCCCCTCTTGAGTGCCGGTGGATGAAAGCTACCATAGTGTAAAAAACTATTGGTAGCGGTCTTTTTTCTAAAGATATTAGTGTGGACACCACCACCAGAATCCAGAGAGATCTGAAGATCAAGAAAGTCAATAGTGTTTTTATTTATGTGGTGAGTGAATTTAATGCCAATATCATTGTGATTGAGTATATCCATGAAATCAAGAAAAAGTGTAGTGTCACCATCCCAGAAGATCAGTATATCATCAATATACCTCCCCCAGAATAGTATGTGACATGTGAAAAAAAAGTAAATCTTCGTTAAAAATTAAAGTGTCTTCCCACCACCCTAGAAATAAATTTGCATAAGTGGGTGCACAAACTGTGCCCATGGCTGTGCCTTTTACCTGATGGTAGCAAGAAGCAAGGCAGTAATACATGACTGCAGGATCAGAAACTTGAGGGTTTTTTTTGTAATTAGCAGCTGCGTCAAGCAAGTGCGCATGGGTCCTTATAGGAGCCCGTATACATCAAACTGTAGAATATTTTTAATAAATTTTATTTACAAAGTTTATTCATTTTTTATTTTAAATGCTTTGGAACAAAGAAGAAAATGGTTGCAAAAATGCACATACCCTATGATACTATTATTTATAAAGCTCCAACATATTCTGAATGCTCTACAATGAGGGGACTCATGTCCGCAAGGGAATATACACTATATGGCCAAAAGTATATAGACACCTGACCATCACACCAATATGAGTTTGTTGGGCATCCCATTTCAAATCCATGGTCGTTAATATGGGGTTGGGCCCCCTTTTGCGTCTATAAAATATACCTCCACTATTCTGGGAAGGCTTTCCACATTGTTTTAGAGTGTGCCTGTAAGACTTTGTGCCCATTAAACCAACAGATCCATTGTGAGGTCAGACACTGATACTGGATGAGAAGGTCTAGCTCACAGTGGGTGAATTCATACCAAAGGTGTTCAATGGGGTTGAGGACAGGGCTATGTGCGGGCCACTAGAGTTCCTTCACACCAAACTCATCAAACCATGTGTTTATGGCCCTTGCTTTGTGCACAGGGGCACAGTCATACTGGAACTGGAAAGAGTCTTCCCCCAAACTGTTTTCACAAAGTTGGAAGAATACAATTGTCTAAGTCTTTGTATGCTGTAGCATTAATACTACCCTCTCCTGAAAATAAGGAGCACAAACCCTGAAAAATAGCCCCAGACCATTACCCCTCCTACACCAAATTTTACAGTAGATACCATGCATTCCGGTAGATAGCATTTTCCTACCAAAACCCAGATTCATCTATCAAACTGGCAGATAGTAAAACGTGATTCATCACTCCAGAGAACACATTTCCGCTGCTCCAGAGTCCAGTGGCGGCATGCTTTACAACACTCAAGTCGACGCCTAGCATTGTGCATGGTGATCTTGGGGTTGTGTGCTGCTGCTCAACCATAAAAATCCACTTCATGAAGCTGCTGACGCACAGTTCTTGTGCTGATGTCCCTTCTAGAGGGAGTTTAGAACGCTGAAGAGCAGGGCCGGCGTCAATCAGCACCCGGCGAACCCAGGCAAGTGCCAGGGTCCACTACCCTTCGATATGTCCCCTCGGCAACCGGGAGCTCACCCTGCTATCATGGCTCCTCCAGGAGTGGAATTCTTGGCCAGAGTGTTGCCGACGGGATTCTGCTTCTAGAGGGAGCCCTGTCTAGGAGGCGGTGTAACTACCTCACGCAGTCACAGGCCCCCCCATGCCCAGTGGTCCCGCTAGCAGCCACTATGGCTGCTACAGCGGTAGCGAGGCCACATTCAATAGTATCTGCATCCTTAGGACACAGATACTATGGAACGCTACGGAAGAGCAGGGAGGGAGGTAGCTCCCCACTCTGTCATTTACTAGGCTACAGACTCCCAGCAGAGTGCTAATAGTGCTCTGTCCAGGACTCCAGCTCTGGGGTTGCCCTTGACATCACATCACTGTCCATATATAGACAGTGATGCCAGGAGGAGAGAAGGAGTCCCAGGCAGAGCGCTAGAAGCTCTCTGCCCGGGACATTGGCTCTGGCATTGCCCCTGACATCACTATCCATAAATGGACAGTGATGTAAGGGGCTTCCCAAGAGCAGGAGTACCGGAGTAGAGCCTTTACTTACGCTCTGCCCGGGACTTCAGCTCTGCTACACACATCACTGTCCATATATGGACAGTGATGTCAGGACCATAACAGGAGTCCCGGGCTCAGCGCAAGTAGCTCTCTGCCTGGGACTTTGGCTCTGGGGTTGCCCCTGACATCACTGTCCATATAAGGACCGTGACGTCAGGGACTCCTCCTGAACCGGAATCCCCGGCCAGAGTGTCCGCAATGCTCTGGTTGGGGATTCCACTCCTAGAGGCAGCCCCAAAGGTGCTACCTACAGGGAGGGGGGCTGTGTGGCACTACCGGGGAGAGGAGCTTGTAGCACTACCTGGGAGGGGGCTGTGTGACACTACCTGGGAGGGGGGCTGTATGGCACTACCTGGGAGGAAGGTCTTTGTGGCAAAACCTGGGAGGAGGGGCTGTGTGGCACTACCAGGGAGGAGGGCTGTGTGGCACTACCTGGGAGGGGGGCTTTGTGGCACTATCTACAGTGGGCACTAAATTCATGGGGAAACAAACTGGGGGCTTAACTTCTTTATGGGGGCTTAAACAGGGCTTAACTTCTATATGGGGCCACAAAGTGACGTCTTCTGCCATTTTACTGCCGCCGTGAGATTCCCCGCAAAGGGGCCCACATAAACATGAAGTCGGCCCTGCTGAAGAAGTTTAGCAATTGTTATGCAATGTTATTACTCCTAGACCCTTCCACTTGTGGCAAAGGTGGCATCCTGTGAAGTTGCAACATTTAAAGTCACTGTGCTCTTCAGTACGACCCATAGTACTACTAATATTTAGCTATGAAGATTGCTTGATTGCATGCAATTGTATTTGCAATGAGTGTGGCTGAAACACCTGGACTCGATAATTAGGGGGGGCTCCTAATACGTTTGGCCATATAACGTATATATGGTGTACATTGAATTGTACAGACACTGATGTAGAACATTATCCTACAAATGAGTGATGTACACAATATGAAAGGAAAAAAGAAAACAATAAGCACAACATGCAACATATTATATTTGTATACATATATTTATTAGTCTTTGTCCAAATATTTACATTTTCAAATCTTTGTGGGCCACCAGCTTCTTCATGGTAATGATGGGCAAGTATATTCAATTTAGATGGCTTAGTTATATCTTATCCTATAGGCAGCAAGCCAGTGACGTAAAGCTGTAAATTTAAAGATAATAGTTACCCAACTAGCCAATAGAGGCTTAGTAGTGTCCTATTCCTGGTCAAGAAGTAGCCATTCTGGCAATGCCTACATGTTTGTATACTCAGTCATTTCCTAATTTGAAAGAATCACTGGCAAAAAACGTGCGCAAAATCCATGACTAAGCCCTGTACCTCTCTTTGTACTATAGCAAACAATGGGTTGTCGCACACGAGAAATAAAATACAAAATACAGTTTACGAAAGGGTTGAGACATCGCGGACATACCATATGTATAACAATAGAAAAAAGGGGCTTGAATCCTGCTCACCTCATCTCGGTGCACAGTCCTGGTGGATTCCAGACACCAACTTGAATGTAGAGAAATTGATTTCAGTAGTTGGAACCAGCACTCGTCTGCTAAAAAGTCCTGTCTAGTGCTGAAAGGGGTTTGAAAAGAGCTCTCCTGCTATAACAGGCTGTCTCCGGATGATAGTGGTCAGCTTCTTCTCCCTGCCCTACATGTATCATACAGATCAGTGCAGAGCCGGAGACATAGAGGACTGTGTGACTGTATTACAGTTGCACAGTTCTCTCCATAGTGTAAACTAATGCTGAATACTGGAGCTAACAGTGGCGCGGTGTTTTTTCCCGCTTCACTGCCAGGTTGCTCATGCATCTCCCCTCCTAATGCTGCCGCTCTATATATATATTAGTTCAAATAAAGTGTCAGACACACGTTTTCTTTATTTCATTGCACACCAATTACAAGAACAAAAGTAGCATATAGTCTCTGAGTACACCACATAGCCGTATATATACGTATAGTGCCATCTACTGCCCATAATATAGATTAGGGCATCTTTTAGAAAGGACATAACTGCTTCCACTGAACAACCCTCAAATGCTGATTGGTGCCCTGCTACACAGGCAGATATGCCAAGCTGCACAAATATATTCCTCTATTTGGCTGGATTCACACACAGGGTTTACTCGCATTTTTCGCTTTAAAGTATATGGTAAAATATGAGAAAGCCTGTACACACACAGCATTTTGGTTTGTGGCGTTTTTTTTTTTTTTCAGAAAGTGCCAGGAAAATAAAATGACACTAAATTAAAAAAAACAACAGCCAAAAATGCATGTAAAAACACCATAAAATACACATGGTTTACATGCCGTTTAAACCGCCAGACAAGTGTGTGAAGTAGGGCTTTCTATGTTAAATTGAATTCTTCCATTAGATTCACATAACCAGTCCTGTTCTATGGTTACGTCACAATATTGAGCAGTACAGCCTGAAATACACTGGTTTTTGGTGCTACACAACTACCATAGATCTCATTATGTAGCCATAAAAGACCACACAAACAACTAGGTATATGTGGTTTATCGTTTGCTGTCAATTCTGGATTTCATACATTCATAATGAGACTCGCCCTCTTCCGGCAGAACACGTTTTTTTATTAGCTGCCTTTAGTATTTGATTCAGAAATGTAATATGACATGGGAAATCCACAAATGAATAGCATCTCTCTTCCCAGCATGTAATGAAACTTCCAGCAATGTAATTTCCTTCATTTCTGCATGAATAATGATATGGATTGCTGAAGACAGACATGGAAAATCAATTAGCAATCGGAGTGCTTACCAGATAACAAGTTTAACCACATTCCTGGAAGACGATGACAAAACTTATACAATGCTGTTAGAACATACTAAATATGGCTCCCCGAGGAAACATGACAGCCCCCATTATAAGTCAATGGGATCTGCCAGGATTCTTGGGATCTGTTTAAAGGGCAACTAAACTTTCAGAAAACTTCTGACATGTCATAATGACAAGTCAGAAGTTTTGATCGGTGGGGGTCTGAGCACTGAGACCCCCATCGATCGCTGAAATGAAGCGGCAGAAGCGCTCGGGTGAGCGCTGAGCCTCTTGGTTTCTGATTGTCTTTTCTCGGAAAGCCGAGCAGTTCGTTTACTTACTCAATAGAAAGTCTATGAGCCCGTACACAGCTCAGTCGGCTTTCCGAGGAAAAATGAAGCGGCACAGCGCTCACCCAAACGCTTCTGCAGCTTCGTTTTAGTGATCGGCGGGGATCTCAGTGCTCGGACCCCCACTGATCAAAACTTCTGACATGTCACTATGACATGTCAAACGTTTTCTGAAAATGTAGTTACTCTTTAAAAATGAATCGGTCATAGCTGTCATGTCGCTATGAATTAATAAGACTGATATATGTATATTATTAAAAAATAAAAATGTTTACAATGAATAATTAGATAATATTTATTAGAACAGATATTCTATAAAATATAACGCAGAATACTATAATAGCTGTTTTCATTTTCTATGCCAGCCAATAGCAGAAGAATAGAACTCACCATTATAAGTGAAGACCTATAGCGTGTCCAACTATTCGGAGACATATTTAAATCAGCGCATTTAAAGTGAACCTCCTACTTCGGCATTCGTTACTATGTAGGAAAAGGCTGCTATATACTTTGTTTATGCCCTGTTCAATAACTACAGGGGTAGATTTACGAAAACTTATACAGAGGAAATGTTGTTTTTTTTTAACCCTGTAACCTGATTGGTTGTTATAGGCAACTTTTCCACTTTTCTCTATGCACCAGTTTGGTAAATCTCCCCCACAGTGTCTATAGCTGTAGGTCCTCGTGTTCCATCCCGAATAAAATATTCTTAGGGCACATTCAGACGTGGCGGAATTGCTGTTGAATTCTGCTGCGGACAGTCCGCAGTGGAATTCTGCCGCAGAAGTTTTTTTACATTTGTTTCTATACATTTTTAGGAAACTTAGTTCAGATGTTGCAGAAAATAACTGTGCGGAAATCAGGCTGCGGTGTAGAATTTTCCCTCCGCAGCCTGGTCATTCCATTGCGGAGAAGCGGAATTTCACTGCAGATTTCAGCCTTTGCAATGCAAAAACTGAAATCTGTGGCAAGTCCGCTGTGATATCTGCAACGTCTGAATTACCTGTCAAATATGCAAATGTTGGTGCCGATTCGTTGCGTAATTGCCCCGAATCTGCACCAACATTTGCAGCGGAAAAATTCTGCCACGTCTGAACATGGCCTTATAGTGCTTAACCCCCTTAGGCTGAGTTCACACGTCGCGGATTTTTTCCGAATTTGTCTCAGATTTTGTTGTGGATTTGGCTCAGATCAGTAAAATCTGCAATGAAAATCTGTAACAAATCTGTGACGTGTGAACTCCTTACTTGCCAACTTCCAGAAATAATGGAGACCACCCGGACTGCTTTCTCGACTAAGTACTTACCTCTCCTCTTCAATCCCAGGCGCCACCACAGACAAGCTCCTGTATCTGCAGTCTGGTCTGGGGTTTGTATTAGTTTAGGCTTCCTGAGGTATATGTGCACACGTAGTGTTTTGGGCCGTAAATGTCCCAAAAAATGGCTGAGAAATCAGAAGCAGAATGCCTCCAAACATCTGCCCATTTATTTCAATGGGGAATACAGCGTTCTGTTCCGACGGGGTGTTTTTAATAAACGGCCGCGTAAAAAATTGCCCGCGAAAAAAAAGTGCAGGTATTGAGCCATTTTTGGAGCCACTTTTCATTGACTATAGAAAAACAGCTCCAAAAACGGCCGTAAAAAATGCAGCGAAAAACGCGAGTTGCTAAAAAAAAGTCTGAAAATCAGGAGCTGTTTTCCCTTGAAAACAGCTCTGTATTTTAGACGTTTTTGGTTAAACGTGTGAACATACCCTTACGCTTTTTGTGTGGCCTTTTTTTTACCTTAAAAAAACCCTCAAGTTTTTTTACTAAAAAGGTACATGCGTTTTTTCATGGCATTCACATTGCTAATCATGTGATTCAAAGATCATGTGGCGCAAAGATTTTTTTTTGCAACACATGATTTATTCAGAAAAAAATGTTACTGAAAATCCCATAGAAAAACGAAACACATATTGACACATGCGTTTTTTCGAAAATGCTAAAAAAAAAACTATGGAGGTCCTTTGTAGAAAATCTCCACTAAATGATGGAAAAACAACCAGAGCCAGCCTTGCTGCAATTTTGAAAAAACGCCACTGACCGATAAAAAACGCAAAACAAAATAAATAAAAAACACGTTTGTAGTGCGTTTTATTTCCCTATTGACTTCAAGTTAATATCTGGCCCTTTTTCTCAAAACGCTGTGTGTGAAGCCACCCTCAGGGGTCTAGTCTGGAGTCTGTATATGTTTAGGGGTCTGCTCTAGGGTCCACACGTCCAAGTCTCTGGATCTGACATGCACAGCAGTGCTGAACAATGGTTCACACCTGGTAACCCAGCCCATAACTGGAATCTAGGACCCCCATATAAAAATATACTGGCTTATCACTCCTTTACGGAAACCCACTAAAGCTACATTTTCAGTCGTTAAAGTTATTTTCAGGTCCATAGTTTATAGTACATTTTTATGGTTAGTTCAGTCCACCACCTCCAAGCTGTAAAGTCTGCTTTTATTATTAATGAACTACATATTTTTAATTAAACCAAGTTTTATTTTCTAGTGCATTCCTGTAATAGTTAATTTAAGTGGCTAGCACACAATGGGACTCTACAGAAGAGGAGGCCACAGGTTTGTCCCTTTAATAACAGGATGAAACTAAAAGATTTAGAGGGACAAGCATAGATGGAATTTTTGTATGTTGAGCAATTCAATAACAACAAAAAGTGTCCCCATCAGACAAGAGAATGATTCAACCGCCTCCTCTCTGTGTCTTTGAGTGGTAGGCATATTGTCACCAAAGCCTTGATGTAAGTAGTGGGCCTGCCCCACAACTCAGGTGCATACAATAGGGGATGCCCCCATTGCAGGTCTGAGTCAGAAGAACAGCATATATATGCAGAAAGTACAGCTCAGTATTTACAACCAGTGCCCTGGGCAGGATACCTCCACAACTTGTGCCTCCACATCGGTGAACAGACAGCAGATCATGCCTTCCAGAAACCTCCTGCTTTTACTGGTCATTTTCATGGCCCAACACCCGGACATGGGGGTCTCGAGTCCGATACATATTACCCGTCCTGTTAATTGTCCATGGACAGAATTCAAGCACCTGACACAAAACCTCTATATTCAGGCACTGAAGATTTATGACCCTACGGTAAGAACCCCAGTTTCATGTCGAGATAATAACATCGATTTATTTATAATATTTTTAATTCTATTGTAACTAAAAAGCTGTTCGGCTTTCCTGTCTCTCATTGTAATACTAAGTTGCTGAGACTTTTTTTTTTTTCCACCGTGATTTTATTCTGGATATCAGATGTTTAATAAAGCCATTATAATGTATTATGTTAATATTATTTAAAGAATAATTTAAAACAAAAATGTTATACAGATGTAGCAGAGCTGTATTTGCCGTTTTTTGTTTTTTTTTGTATTTTGATAAAACAAATTGTGATGAATAGTTCCAAATTACAAGCTCAGCTCTGCTGCATTCACAACATATTACATTTTTTTCTATGATTATTACATTCATCTCGAAGTAACAAAATTTCAAAATAGTGCATGTATACTAAAGACTTTATTCACATCAGCGTTAGAGACTTTGTTGCAAATTCCTTCAATCATTTTTTACGGTAAAATGACTCTTTCAAGTGAATGAGATCCTTCGGCTGCCGTTGGTGTCCTTCATATGACAGGAATGTCACAGCATTGAATCACATAATTAATCTATCCATACTACAAAGTCTGTAATATCACTTGTTAAATCATTTATATAATTTAGAAAATATTTTATGTATTATACCAATTTCTTGTCTTTTGCAGAATTCCACAAAGGACTTAGTTCTCGATGATATTCCCAGAATTGAGTGCCAACATCACTGCGGACCTGAACATCTTGTTTCACACCCAGAGGTAATTGCAGTTCCACAATCTGAAGTGAATATACAGTGGATTGCCCATGTGTGCCAGCTAGTGCCTATATCTTCACAATACAGGCGGGGGTCTATGTAAATATTGGTGCTCATTGACTATGCTCAGCAGATACAGCTCTTCTTCAGGATGAAGGGACATTCATGAGATTGCAGACTGTGCATAAACTGGGATCCAGTGACATCACCTGAGGCGTGTGTTTGTGCTAGTTTAAGGACGCTGCTCATCAAAAATGACATCACTATTTTCTTGTAGAATTTCCCACAGGTAACAGAACAGTCCAGGAAACGCTTTCTAGTGGAATCACTTAGCTCTGAGGGATAGGAAGGCGTTATTCACTTTCAACTGGTGCCAACATTACACAGCTCCTTAATATTCCTATCCCAGATTACCAGGTACCTGGCATCTGGCACAGACATTCCACGAAAGTCACCTGCTGCAGATATTGCGCAAATGTAAACTGGGAAGAGTGGTGATACATGCACTAGTTTACCTCAAGATCGCTGTGTACACTCCGGGGCTCACCCACCTCCTAATTTTACACATTTTTAACCATTTTTAAATAAGAGAATCTCAAATTCTGAGGTTGTAAATAAAAAAGGCTTCATAACGTGAGGACAAGAAAAATTCTGGATGTAGTGAAGATGTAGTGTTCAGAATATGGCTTGTGCATATCTGTATTAATCATGTTTGTCTCCTACATGACACTTATCTCCTACATGACAAATATTGCTCTATTTTTGTCTTAGCACATCATTTAGCAATGGTAGCGGTAAAATAAAAAAATATAATTTTATATATATATATATATATATAGCAGACCAAAATGTGTGCCTTTTTTGCACAATTATAACTCATTGGGTATAATGACTTAGTAGATTTGCCTGCAGTCCAATGAGGAACTATAGAAGACACTCTAGTTATCGAATTGTGTTGAATGATAAGTTTAGCTCTGCTACATCTATAAATAAAAATGAGTAAACAATACAGTCCAAATAAAAGGCAGGATAAATAGATAGATAATGCTCCATCGCAGATTCGGTCAAGAATGCCGGAAAAAATAGCACAGCATGCTGCACTGTTTTATCTGGATAAACAACCGGCACTATGAAGGAACCCGCTGAAGTCAATGGGTTCTGTCAGGCGTCATTGGTGTCCATCATTTGATAGATTCGGCACTTCTGTTATTTTGCCTGTTCTATTCCTATGACTTAACAGAATAACTGACATACAAGCGCAGATGATAGATAGATAGATAGATAGATAGATAGATAGATAGATAGATAGATAGATAGATAGATAGATAGATAGATAGATAGATAGATAGATAGATAGATAGACAGATAGACAGATAGACAGATAGAGTGTTGTTATAACTAATGGACTTTGCCTGTCATGACAGCAGAAATATAAAATTTGGTTAATTCATTTAATGATGTATTTATTTCATGTATTTTTTCATCTCCTGTACAGACTTGTCTGAAGCGAATCTTCCATGTATTGTCATATTATAAAAGTGTTCTATCAACTCTACCGACCAGCAGTCAAAATGAAGACTTTAATAAGGTGAAAGAGATTATTTCGGATCTTCTGCGTTTACTACAGGTAAGCAGAATGAAAACATGATTCGAAGAAAATTGCATTACAAAATTGCCCTACATGTGTGTTCTCGAGCCCTGTGCTCCGCTCCCAGAAATGTTTGGATTTAGTAATTTTAAAGGTAAACAAAATTAGTAGCAATCCTTATGGCCTCGTGCTGGGATGGTGTGTACAGAGGGCGCAGGAGCATGAGGGTATGTTCACGCAGCTTATTATCAGGCATATTTTGGAGCAGATAAGCCTCGTTTTATGCACTTGAAATAAGCCTGCAAACAGTTTCCTATTGATTTCAATGAGAAACACACTGCTGTTAACATGAGGCGTATTTTTACCCTGCTAAATTAAAATAACGCCTCGTAAAAAGACATATTTGGAACTGATTTTCCATTGAAACGATGAAAAACGCCTTAAAAGAAGCTGCAAACTAAAACAAGCCTAATTTTCAGCTTCAAAAACCCTTTGAAATCAGGGGCTGTTTCGCAATTTTCAACCGCTTATTGTTGTTTGTGTGAACATGCCCGAACAGATCCTCTTAATGTGCAGATTCCCCTATTTACTTCCTAACCAAAGTATGACACCTAGTGGCCACACCAAGTCCTGCAAGGAATCAGCAGAAATGGAAGAGTTCCTCCCATATAGCTAAAGCATTTGTAATTACATACATCAATTTTAGTCATTTAAATGACTAAACCTGGATGTGTTTTCCTCAGAGCCCCATGGAAAATCTGTTAATGACAGTCAATAAAATGTGACATAATTAAATGTCAAGAATAGTAGGGAAACATAGTAGACATTCCGCCATTCACACAGAGTATTTTGCAGGCATAAAAAAATATGCCTCAAAGTTCCTTCAGGAATTTTGAGGAAGATTTTTACCTGCCTGTGCTTTTTTGCCACGACAAAAGGCGGAACCGCTGCAAGAAAGAACATGGCGGGAAGAAAACACCTCTGCCTCCCATTGAAATCAAATGGAGGCGATTTCAGCAGTTTTTCTTACGGTGATTCTGAAGCACTTTCCGCGGCAAAATCAGCGGCCAAAAACTCTGTGTGAACTGGGCCTTATAGTACTATGCGATTGGTTGTGCCAAAAAGCAGAATTTTACCACTATAAGGCCAGGATCACACACAGTTTTGATGCAGTTTTTGGTGACATTTTCAAGTCAAACATAGAAGTGGACACAAAAGAAAGCAGATACAATAGTCTTTTCTTTATACATTTTCTTCCTTTTGGATCCACTTCTGGCTTTGGCTGAAAAAACTGCATCAAAAACTGCATCAAAAACAGCATGTGTGATCCTGGAATGACTGCTACCTGCGGCCTGTAGATCAGTAGTACAGTAGTATAGTCCAAATCTTGCACCTGGTGAGCAGAGCTGACACCTTTTATCTGTACTATTATGACAAATGCCTTATTCACACTGACGTTTAAATAGACCGTGTGGCGGATGTTTTTTTTTACGGCCGTCACAACGGCTATTTTTGCCTGTTTTCACGGATCTCTCAATAGACCCAATTCTATGAGGGATCCATGAAAACGGATCCTACACGGATGCAAATCGGCTGTAAAAAAGGCAGTTCTTCACATCCGATTAGACGCCATTCGTGTGAATAAGCCCTAAGGCTACACGGAGACGTCTTGTAGTCCTTCCTATTGATTCGAATGACAGCTACAGTCCATGACATTGCATGCAACTCAATGTATTCGAGGTGTAGCTCGATAGTTACAATTATTTTATGATGATACATTCCCTTATATACAGTTCAATATATGTGAATGGTTTTTAAAAAAAATAATAATCTGTGCGGAGTTGAGGACATGCTGCAGTTTTTAAAATCCGCAGCATGTCCTTTCTGTCACAGATTCTTTCTGGATGAAGTTTTTGATCAGTTGATCAATAGCTTATGGCCTGGCCCGGATTCTCTCATTTTTCATATAAAAGCTCCTTAGTTTAGTACAGGAATCACATCTTGTCTTTTTTCCTATAGGTCTGTGAATATACAGATGGAAGTCTGAAAACACCCCAAACGGTGACAGAAAATTTTTTGAAAACGAAGATTGGCTCTCCACTTTTATCTGTCAGCATCCACATAGCCCGAGTCTTTTCACCTGGGAATCCAGCAAACCACACAATACACCCAAGGCATTAGCACTTGACCCACACTGATTTTAATGGTATTAAATATTATATATTTAATACAATCATTTATGCCTCCAATGCAGGCTGAAAAGGATTTATAATATATTATTTTATAAAATACAAGCATGTGCATCTGTCCTAGAAATACCGTTATGACACCCTTATTTTCATTTCTTAATTATGTCACTTTAAGGTTGGGTTCCCACAGTGCAGATTTGACATGCGTTTTTTTTTTTTTTTCCAAAACATGGAACTGAACCTAAACAGAAGATATATAAAGAAAAGCCTTGTAGGTCTCCTCCTGGATCCAATTCTGGTTTTGGCTTAAAAAAAACGCAAGCAAAATCTGCAGTAAATCTGCACTGTGGGAACCCAACCTAAGGCTAAATGCATACGTTGCGGAATTTAATGTATCTGCATCTAAACTGCAGATAAACAGTTTATTCCGCAGGTTAAATCCGCTCCTGAGGGTATGTGCACACACACTAATTACGTCCGTAATTGACGGACGTATTTCGGCCGCAAGTCCCGGACAGAACACAGTGCAAGGAGCCGGGCTCCTAGCATCATACTTATGTACGACGCTAGGAGTCCCTGCCTTGCTGCAGCACAACTGTCCCGTAGTATAATCATGTTTACAGTATGGGACAGTTGTCTTGCAGCGAGGCAGGGACTTCTAGCATCGTACATAAGTATGATGCTAGGAGCCCGGCTCCTTGCACTGTGTTCGGTCCGGGACTTGCGGCCGAAATACGTCAGTCAATTACGGACGTAATTAGTGTGTGTGCACATACCCTAATAGTGCAATTTTTGATGCGTTCTAGGTGTGGTTTTGACATTTTGATGCATTTGGCCTGCGGAATTACCTGCGTTTTGTATGCAGATTTTCTGCACCAAATTACGCAACATGTGCATGTAGCCTAAGGATGCATTCACAGAGTGCGTTTTTGTGCAGTTTTTTTCCAACAGAAGTAAAAAACACACAAAAAAGCACGTGGCACAGAAATCGTGGTAAAAACACATGTGAATATATCCTAAAGAGGTTTTCTGCCTAAATGTATCTTCATAAACATCTTAATAATGCAGGCTGAGATGAGAAATGGCTGCCAATCTGTCTCTCCACTTCTGTACTTTCAGCTCAGTTTCAATCAAGGTCTGAACTGAACAACTCAGTCATTTAAGACAGACTGGTTGCTAGGGACACAGTTTAATCTTTTATATGGGTTTCTCAGGCAGCGTTATCCTATAACCAGTCTGTCTCAAATTACTTAGGTCATCAGCTCAAGGTTGAAGTGGCCCCAAGCTTTGGGCAGAGAAGTGGAAAGTAGGTTTGGCAGCGATCAAAGCGAAGCTAGTTTTCTTAATGCTTTATTAATCAGATTTTTGAAGAAGAAAAAGTTAGAGAATATTTTTGATTAACATAGTTGTATAAGGTTATAATGTAACTATGTTACAGTAGAAAATCATCAAATGATATATAGTAAGAATGTTTGGCAAAATTTGTCATGGGCACCAACTTGTCAACTTTTATGTTGCATAAAGCAGGTGAACAGCCCAACGTAACTAGATCCTTTGATTATAGGTTTATAAATGAAATTTTGTATTTTAATCTTTGTTAACTAGGTGCTAACTAAATATTTGTATTGTAACTTATAACAGTTTATATACCAGCGGTTTAATTTATATATTTATTTATAACTATTGTAAGACACTATATTAATATATCATTATTTATGTACTTTGTACTGAAAATTTATTTATTATAAACTGTGTTAAATTGTGCCTTTATATTATTAAATTCATTAAAAAAAACTAAAAAAAAAAACTTTGCAACCTTGTGTGGCATAGATGATGGTGGGTAGTTAGTAGGTAGAGGTAGTAAAATTCTGAAGGCTGTATAAACCTAGCTCTAGATGTTAGAACATCCACATTGACACACTCCTCATGCGATCAATCTGGAGATTCAAACTGATATTTAGAAGATGAAGTTTATTCAGTAACTATCAAAAAATATGTTTCGGGGTACGCAAGCAGGGCTGCCATCAGGAATTTCTGGGCCCCATACTGCCAATGAGTCTGGGCCCCCGCCCCCCTCATTGGGTGAAATGCAAAGGGGCGGGAGGTAGGGCACATTAAAAAGAAAACTCTCTGGAGGAGCAGGACAGAGACAGGAGGTGGGTGTCGGAGGGCAAAGGGGAGAGACTAAGTGCCAGGGCTGGGAGAACTGAATGTAGCAGTGGTAGCCAGGGGGGAAACGCAACCTCACAGGGGCTCTATGGAGTGACAGGGAAGAGACAAGAGACAGCGGCTCTGTGGGGGGCAAAAAGGGAAAGTGAGTGTGTGTGTGTGTATAGAATCTGTCAGGGTGTAGGAGGGCAATATAAACAAAAATCATTGCACTGAAGCCCTATACACAGCAGAGTCACTCACCAAAATGTAGTCCCTAAGATCTCCCACCGCCACGGGCATGCCTGGATGATGCTTTTGCATTCTCTTCACACGCTGCACACACGTTATCTGTGTAAAAACCACACAACAAAATTAATTTAGACACCAAACCAGAAAAAAATTCAGATCCTAGACCAGACCTTTTAGGTAATTCAGACACCTTTCCACCAGACCCCTACCTGTGGCCAGAGTTTAGCATTTAGACTTTTATCTACAGGGGAGTGTGTGTAGCGCTATCTACAGGGGGCAGTGTGTGGAGCTATTTACAGGGGGGCTGTGTGTGGAGCTATTTACAGGGGGTTGTGTGTGGCACTATCTACAGGGGTGTGTGTGTGGCACTATCTACAGGGGGGTGTGTGTGTGGCACTATCTACAGGGGGGGTGTGTGGCACTATCTACAGGGGGGTGTTTGTGGCACTATCTACAGGGGGGGGTGTGTGTGGCACTATCTACAGGGGAGTGTGTGTGTGGCGCTATCTACAGGGGGTATGTTCGGCACTAACTACAGGGGAGTGTGTGGCACTCTCTATAGGGGATTCCAGTCCAGGAGGAGACCCTGACCTCACTGTCCATATATGGAGAGTGACCTCAGGGGCTACCTCTAGGAGAGGAATCCCCGGCCAGAGTGTCGGCAACTCTCTGGCCGGGGATTCCGCTCCTGGATGGGTGAATGGCAGAGCAGGAAGCTGATACTTTCCTGCTCTGCCATAGTATTCAATTGTATCTGCATCCTGTGGACGCAGATACAATTGAATATGGCAGCGGCTGAGACACGTCTGGGACAGTAATTTGCCGGGACTGCCTCTGTAGATTCAGGACAGTCCCTGCAAATTCAGGACTGTTGTTAACTATGCCTCCAGCATAAGCTTTCTCCCCCTACCCAGGAATACTCTCTCCTTCCTCTACCCCTCCCCATGTATAATTTCTCCCCTCCCTTCAGATATCATCACTTTTCACCCAATTATTACCCCCCCCCCCCCATTGTATAATACCTCCTCCGGTGGAGGGATGTCACGATACCAGAATATGGACTTCGGTACCGATGCTTTGTGTAGTATTGCGATTTCGATAACAAAGCAATACTTTGCCAACAGTAATAAAAAAAAAACAGTTTTTCGATTTCTTATGTGAGGCGTGAGGTGTGATGGTAAATTTAACCTCCATGTGCCTCACATTAATAGTAATTAACCCCATCATGTTCCTCAATTATAATGGGTTAATGTGTAAGGTACATGATGGGGTTAATTACTATTAATGTGAGGCACATGGAGGTTAAATTTATCACACCTCGTGCCCCACATTATTAAGTGAAAGAAGTTTTTATTTAATATTTTTACAGCATACACATCATAAATGACGCAAAAAAATTGTTCTGCAGGATATTACGGCCGTGCCAATACGGAATGTGTATATTTTATGTATTGAGACTTATTTTAATGTGTTTTGTAAAAAAGGTGTATGTGTATTTTTTTATTTATTTAACATTACTTTATGTTTTTACTTTATTTTTTAAACTTTAATGTACTGGTATATATCTATATACGGATAGTACACAGGCAGTTGTTAGGACAGACCTGAATATGCCCTAACAGGAAATATGGTAAGACAGCCCTGGGGTCCTTCATTGGACCTTGGGCTGTCTGCCCATATATGGTATGTCCCTCAATCGCGTCACAGGGATTCCTGTGACGTGATCCAAGGGGCATCCCCCCTTCTTATATTCCCCTGAATGCTGCACTCAGCTTTGATCGCAGCATTCAGGGGAATAGCGGCGGAGATGAGAGGTTTCTTTGATCTCTGCCTTTATAGAGTGGGACTGTGGCTGTGTAATACAACCATTGCCCCGCACGCAGTTAGCACGAGGTTATGCGGGCGGCGCTGCACTAATGAGGGGCGGTTCAGGCACTGAAGACAGAACATGGGGGTGTTTTGTAGTGCGCCCGCCATGTTCTGTTTTCAGTGTCGCCGCTCATTATTGCAGTGCTGGCCGCATCACATAATCCTGGCGGCGCGCACATGTCAGGAATCCGAAGCAGGGCCGTGACTGTATTACACAGCCGCAGCTCCGCTCTCATACATTCATGTATTACAATATTGAGCTGTGCAGCCAGCTTAGTATCGAAATACATGAAATAACGGTATCGAACCGTTTGGGGGTGCACGGTATCGAAACCGTATCGAAGTTTTGATGCATCGTGCATCCTTACTCAAGTGCCATCCTCCCTCCATTATTATCTCCTTCCCACTCTAGCATCATTTCCCTCCCTACCCAATGCCATCTCCCTGCCCCATTATCATCTCCCTGCCCCATTATCATCTCCCTGCCCCATTATCATCTCCCTGCCCCATTATCATCTCCCTGCCCCCATTATCATCTCCCTGCCCCCATTATCATCTCCCTGCCCCCATTATCATCTCCCTGCCCCCATTATCATCTCCCTGCCCCCATTATCATCTCCCTGCCCCCATTATCATCTCTCTGTCCCCATTATCATCTCCCTGCCCCCATTATCATCTCCCTGCCCCATTATCATCTCCCTGCCCCCATTATCATCTCCCTGCCCCCATTATCATCTCCCTGCCTCATTATCATCTCCCTGCCCCCATTATCATCTCCCTGCCCCCATTATCATCTCCCTGCCCCATTATCATTTCCCTCCCTACCCAATGCCATCTCCCTGCCCCATTATCATCTCCCTGCCCCATTATCATCTCCCTGCCCCATTATCATCTCCCTGCCCCCATTATCATCTCCCTGCCCCCATTATCATCTCCCTGCCCCCATTATCATCTCCCTGCCCCCATTATCATCTCCCTGCCCCCATTATCATCTCCCTGCCCCCATTATCATCTCCCTGCCCCCATTATCATCTCCCTGCCCCCATTATCATCTCTCTGTCCCCATTATCATCTCCCTGCCCCCATTATCATCTCCCTGCCCCATTATCATCTCCCTGCCCCCATTATCATCTCCCTGCCCCCATTATCATCTCCCTGCCTCATTATCATCTCCCTGCCCCCATTATCATCTCCCTGCCCCCATTATCATCTCCCTGCCCCATTATCATTTCCCTCCCTACCCAATGCCATCTCCCTGCCCCATTATCATCTCCCTGCCCCATTATCATCTCCCTGCCCCATTATCATCTCCCTGCCCCATTATCATCTCCCTGCCCCCATTATCATCTCCCTGCCCCCATTATCATCTCCCTGCCCCCATTATCATCTCCCTGCCCCCATTATCATCTCCCTGCCCCCATTATCATCTCCCTGCCCCCATTATCATCTCTCTGTCCCCATTATCATCTCCCTGCCCCATTATCATCTCCCTGCCCCCATTATCATCTCCCTGCCCCCATTATCATCTCCCTGCCTCATTATCATCTCCCTGCCCCCATTATCATCTCCCTGCCCCCATTATCATCTCCCTGCCTCATTATCATCTCCCTGCCCCCATTATCATCTACCCCCTCCCCATAGAAAGCAAAAATCTTCCCCACCTCTGTATTAGTTTACACTGCAGCATAGGATTGTATCACTATCAGCTCTACAACGGCTCTTTTCTCCTGTCCTGGGTAAACAGAGGGAGAAGACAGGTTTATTGTCACATGTTACACAGGACGGGAGATAAGAGCCGTAGAGCTGATACAATCCTATGCTGCGGTGTTAACATAATACAGAGGTGGATAGGATATTTACTTTCTATGGGGGCAGGAGGAGATTTTTTCATGAGGCTCCGGGCAGCAGCAGCCGGACACAGACATAAGTAAGTACTCACTGTGTCTGAAGAAGACGACGACTGCTGCTGCTGGACGTATCCTCCGAGGCTGAGCTCATAACTCCCGCTGCTGTGATGTCTCCACCCCTTGTCTCCTCCCCACACGCTGTCACGCTGTTGTGGAGGAGGAGGGGCGGGCACATCTCACTCTCCAGCGGGCCCTTACGGTTTTATTCTGATGTAAGGAACGGGCCCCTGCTTCGTGATGGGACCTGTTCCTTTCACCGAAATGTAATCGTAAGAGCCACACTGCCGTGAGAATATTAATTCCAGCGGCAGAGTGCGGGCCCCTTTTTTTTTAATTTATTCCTGGGCCCCTCACTGCAGTACCCCCAGTACCCCCCTGATGGCGGCCCTGTACGCAAGACACCTTTATCAAGCTGACGAGACATATACAAACACATAGGGGACAATTTATTAAGACTGGTGTCTCACACGTCAGTCTTAATAGTAAGAAAAGTTAGAGTAAACTGCAACACATTTATTAAGAGGCGAAAGGCTCTTAACAAGTGTTGCATGTTACGGCCAGGCCATGCACCACAATCATGCCGCAAGGACCACGGCCATGTACTATTCATTCCCCCCCCCCCTCATTGGCCATAAAACAAAAAACACATACTCACCTCTCTTCAGGCTCCCTCATCATTCCAGCGCTGCTCATACAAGGTCCTAACGCTGGGAAGTGTCAGGGCCTTGTATGCAACGCTTCACGTTGACGTTATAAGTGCTGTGTCACATACGACCTGACGCTGACCCAGCGTCATTACGTTGTATGAGCAGTGATGAGGGAGCCGGAGAGGAGCGGAGAGGTGAGTATAACTTTTTTTATGTCCAATGGGGGGGCAGTCTAATTGGGGGGAGAGGTAGGAAGGCAAAGTGGGGGACCAGCTCGGGCCTCTACCTTTCTACTTTATATATAGTGTAATCTACACCAGTTTTCTGCCGTAAATTATAATCAATTTGCCAGGCCTCGGTGGCCACGCCTCCTTTCTACAAAAGTGAGGAAAAATACCAAATTGCAACTTTTTGCCCCTTTTGAGGGTTTTTTTCTGACATAAATCTGGCGTAGAAATGATAAATTACCTGCGCAGCATACAGCATATAAATAAGTCAATAATCCTGCTAGGATTATGTAGTTACGACATCATCCTAAATGTCAATATATCGACAATGAATGAATGAATATATAAGATAATAAAGCAATTACTGCGAAAAAAAAATCATAAAAACATGCATCACAGTGTTTTTTCATAAAATAAAACAAAGAATGTAAAACAAATAGTTTGTGAGATTTTCCCTGATATATTGCTGTTTTATCACTGTCTAATATACACAGCCGTAGTTTCTATTTTTATTGTTTACGTTCTTATTTTTTTTAGATTTTTATTGTTTCGCCGTAGATGTTTATTTGCATATTTTTTTTAATAATTTTTACATTTTTATTCAACACATTGTGAAATTTCAACAAGAATACAATAATTTTTAAAATGAAGTATTACAATACACGTTTTATACTACAATATGACTTTTAAAACTTTTACCACTACCCTTGAAACCCAGAAAAAGGTAGGTATTAGGCTGGGTTCACACAACCTATTTTCAGGCGTAAACGAGGCGTATTATGCCTCGTTTTACGTCTGAAAATAGGGCTACAATATGTTGGCAAACATCTGCTCATTCATTTGAATGGGTTTGCCGACGTACTGTGCAGACGACCTGTCATTTACGCGTCGTCGTTTGACAGCTGTCAAACGACGACGCGTAAATGGACTGCCTCGGCAAAGAAGTGCAGGGCACTTCTTTGCCACGTAATTTGAGCTGTTCTTCATTGAACTCAATGAAGCACAGCTCAAGATTTACGAGCGTCTCAGACGGCTCGCAAAATGCGAGGAGGAGCATTTACGTGTGAAACGAGGCAGCTGTTAACAGTCTGTCTTTTCACACGTAATTGCCTCTCATCGTGTGAACATACCCTTACCAAAATTACACTTATTCCAACGGGAAGATTTGAATTGCATTCACTATATTTAAAAAAAATATATAGGAAAGATATAGATGCAAAGAGATGTTTAGTGTTGATAACAGTTAAAACAATGATCCTTGCAATCGGCAAAGATAAAATATAAACAAAATATAAAAATATATAGAGAAACAAGGACAATTAGTCACAATGATACAATTGTCAAACAAAAGTATACGATGTATGTGATGGAAAACATAGTTCGACCAAAGGAGGTTATTTGTATTGATAATAAACCATGTATTCATTAGTGCTATTTTTGCGTCGGGTATTATCTACCGTGACAAACCTTTGACCGAAAACCAGGTAAAATTCTGACACCATATTTTGGTGTGGAAACTACAAAGGACATCCCGTGTGTCCTGCAAGTGGCCCGGTATTCTCAAAACGAGCAGCTCCAAAGGATGTGCATATAGTCTGGCTCCACTACCCCACATCTGGGAAAGTTAGATTACTTTTTTTTTATAAAGTCTAATCAGGAAAACCGGAGTATAATAAAGTCTGTGAACTATATTAAATTGTATCAATTGGTGATTTCTGTTTAATGACTTCTACTTTAATGACTTCTGCTAATGTTTTTATATATAATATCCCATTTTGGCTTCCCTACGTATTTCAGGTAATTTTCCCAATTTTAAATACTCCTAAATTCGAATTTATCTGAATTAACCTCTAGCAATGTTTTATAAATATTAGATAAGGCCTTGATCCCGACTTCTTGGATGAAAAGGCTTGAATAGAAGCCATTCGTAACATCCTTATAAAGGAGCAATTTATTGTCCAAGTAATCAAGGTTGTGTTTTAATTGAGCATAGGAGAATGTTTCCTTTGAGGATAGATCAAAAACCAATGAAAGTTGCTCCCATGATTGAATTTTTTTTAAAACATGCCTAATTTTCAGCTTTAAAAACACCTTGACATCAGAGACTGTTTTCCCTTGAAAACAGCCTCATAATATTCAACCACTTCTTGTTGTTTGTGTGAACATGCCCGAACAGATCCTCTTAATGTACAGCTTGCCCTATTTGCTTCCTAAACAAAGTATGACACCTAGTGGCCACACCGAGTCTTGCACGGAATCAGCAAAAATGGAAGTTGCTCCCATATAGCTTAAGCCAGAGTTTCCCAACCTTTTCAGGCTCGAGGCACCCCAGGAAAATAAAAATATTATCAGGGCACCCCTACCAAAAATTGTTTACAAAACGACAAAAAATGGCTAAAAACAAGCACTACACTCTTAGGGTCTGTTCACACAATGTTTTCTTGTAAGGCAGAAACTAAAAATCTGCCTCCAAATTCATTTAGGAATTTTGAGGCAGATTTTGAATTGACAGCGTTGTTTGACTTTTTTTTTTGCTGTGTTTTTTGCCCACATTTTTTTAAGCCGTTGAAGCGAATGCAAAAACCGCAGACAAAAAAAGCACCAAACGAGCGACGCAGGTTTTTTCTGCCTCTTATTAATTTCAATGGGAGGTCAGAGGCGGAAATCACTCGAAGACCATCAGCCCCCCACTCACAGTAAAATGACCATCAGCCCCCCACTCACAGTAAAATGACCATCAGCCCCCAACTCACAGTAAAATGACCATCAGCCCCCCGCTCACAGTAAAATGACCATCAGCCCCCCGCCCACAGTAAAATGACCATCAGCCGCCCACTCACAGTAATGACCATCAGCCCCCCACTCGCAGTAATGACCATCAGCCCCCCACTCACACAGGGGCGTAACTAGGAAAGACTGGGCCCCATAGTAAACTTTTGACTGGGGCCCAGTATCACACAACCCCCACCCCCTTGTAGATAGCGCCTCCCTATAGATTCCGCCACACAGCGCTCCCCTATAGATAGCACCATACAGCCCCCTGTAGATTATGCCATAAAGCCCTGCCCCTGTAGATTACGCCATACAGCCCTGCCCCTGTAGATTACGCCATACAGCCCGGCCCCTGTAGATTACGCCATACAGCCCTGCACCTGTAGATTACGCCATACAGCCCTCCCCCTGTAGATTATGCCATACAGCCCCCCCTGTAGGAAATGCCATACAGCCCCCCCCCCTGTAGGGAACGCCATACAGCGTCCCCAACCCCCCAAAAAAATGTGACCTACAGTGTGTCCTACAAAAGACATGTATCCCCTATCCACAGGATAGGGGATACATGTGTGATCGCTGGCAGCGATAGGGAGAATGGAGGACCGAAAGTCCCCCAAAGTTCTCCATGACTAACCTCTGATGTCGGCATCTGCGCAGCTCAATAAAAATGAAAGGAGCGCTGGTCACGCATGCGCACAAGCGCGACCGGCGCTCCATTCATTTCTACATCGCTGCCGACCCAGACCCCGGAAGTCCGAGGTTTGTGATGCAGAACTTCAGGGGACTTTCAGTCCTCCATTCTCCCTATCGCTGCCAGCGATCACACATGTATCCCCTATCCTGTGGATAGAGGATACATGTCTTTCGTTTAATGGCAGAGCGGGGAGATACCTCCCTGCTCTGCCGTAGTGTTCAGTGGCATCGTGCTGTAGCAGCCATAGCGGCCCTCCGGCCCTCCAGTAAAGCCACCATCGGCCCCGATAAAATGACCATCTGCCCCTCTGGTAAAGTGTGCTTACTCCTGGGGAAGGAATAAGTAAGGAGGAATAAGAAAAACAACTCCCAGCACGTCCAGGCTATTATTATGTGATATCAATGGACATTACAGGGGGGAGATATAAGAGGAGAGAACTATATTAAATTGTATCAATTGGTGAATTTATTGTCCAAGTAATCAAGGTTGTGTTTTAATTGAGCATAGGAGAAAGTTGCTACCATGAATTATTTTTTTTTTTTTTTAAAACATGCCTAATTTTCAGCTTCAAAAACGTCTTTAAATCAGAGACTGTTTTCCCTTGAAAACAGCCTCATAATTTTCAACCACTTCTTGTTGTTTGTGTGAACATGCCCGAACAGATCCTCTAAATGTACAACTTCCCCTATTTGCTTCCTAAACAAAGTATGACACCTAGTGGCCACACCGAGTCTTGCACGGAATCAGCAGAAATGGAAGAGTTCCTCCCATATAGCTTAAGCATTTGTAATTACATACATCAATTTTAGTAATTTAAATGACTAAACCTGGATGTGTTTTCCACAGAGCCCCATGGAAAATCTGTTAATGACAGTAAATAGAATGTGACATAATTAAATGTCTCCCATAGTAGGGAAACATAGTAGTCATAAACAGTGGTATGGCAGATACATCGCTGTCCCATATGATGAGTATGTCATCGATATATCTGCTATAGCAGTGAACGTCGCCTGAAAACTGAGGAGCAATTTATTGTCCAAGTAATCAAGGTTATGTTTTAATTGAACATAGGAGAATATTTCCCTCCTCCACTTCGTCTAGTATACACCTTATTCCTTTTTGTCTTAGGAGAGGAAGCTCTGAGATATCCTTGGGCTGCTCTAACCATAAATTATGCCATTAATAATTCTTTTGAAGTGCTTATCATGGATCCCGACTGGGCATACTCCAAAAATAAACAATAATTTAGGTAATGCAACTGCTTTTATAAGAATAATTCTTTCAGCTTTTGATACAGGTAGTTTACCCCAGATTTTAGTTTTTTTCTTCAGTTCCTTTATCTTAGGGGTAAGGTCAAAAGGACAGTGTCATGATTTATTTTATTTTTTTATTACTTTGTGTTTTTATTTAATAAAATATTATATTGACTTTAGTTAATTTTTCACACACAATGTTTTTTTTTATTAACTCTTTCTTACTGTACTGGGGGCTGCCATGTTTTATTTCATGTGTGTATTTCATGTGTGTCTTAACGACACATACACAGATGGAATACGGCAGCACAGGGCATAGGACACAATGAACGGGAGCCGTCCATCGCCGCAGGTCAGAGTCACACAGCAGAGAAGCTGATTTGTAGGGAGAGAGCAGGCGCCATTATGAAGACCGGCTGCACTGCAGGTAAGGTGTGTGTCTCTGTCTGTTCCTCTCTCTCACAGACCCCCGCTCTCGTGACCCCCGGTGGACCCCCCTGATTGGGCCCTTCACCGTTCGGTCCCCTTTGATGGCCCCCCAACACTCCCCACGTCCCCCCCCAACGCGCCCCACCCACACCTGCTGTAACTGTGGCTTTGTCTGTATGTAGCAGTGCGGAGTGTGTGTATGTGTGTAGCAGTGCTGTGTGTGTGTGTGTGTGTGTGTGTGTGTGTAGCAGTGCTGTGTGTGTGTGTGTGTGTGTGTGTGTGTGTGTAGCAGTGCTGAGTGTGTGTGTGTCTGTGTGTAGCAGAGCTCTGTGTGTGTGTGTGTGTGTGTGTGTGTGTGTGTGTGTGTGCACTCGCGTAGCAGAGCTGTGTGTAGTGTGCGCTCGTGCAGCAGAGCTGTGTGTGTAGTGTGCACTTGCACAGCAGAGCTGTGTCCTATTTTTGTGCAGCGGAGTATGCACGGGCGCCGCTGATCCTTCATAGCCGCTTATCAGCTGTTTTGAAGAATCAGCGGCGAGCACCCCCCTCCACACATACATACTCAAATCCCCTCAAACATGCAAAATCAAGTGTAATCAAGCGTTTTTTGATGCGTTTTTTGGCACGTAAAATGCGCAAAAAAAAACAAAATCGGGTCAACTACAACCCATGTGAACCTGTCAACTGAAAAGTCATTCACTTCACTTTCATCGTTCTAAGGGTATGTTCACATGCAGTGTTTACAGCCGTTTTTCGGGCCGTAAACGTCCCGAAAAACGGCTGAAAAACCAGAAGCAGAACGCCTAGAACATCTGCCCGTTGGTTTCAATGGAAAATATGGCGTTCTGTTCCGATGGGGCGTTTTTTACGCGGCCGTTTTCCAAAAACGGCACGTAAAAAGACGCCCGCCAAAAAGGAGTGCATATTACTTCTTGGGACATTTTTGGAGCCGTTTTTCATTGACTCTATAGAAAAACAGCTAAAAAAACGGCCATAAAAAACGCTGCCAAAAACTCAAGTTTCCTTTGTTTAGTAAGGGTGTGAATATACCCTTAGCCGTTTGGTGTGTCTTCTGCCAGCTGCTATTTGTACAATCACACCCAAACTGGCAGCCGGACACTCCCTCAATATACTGATCTGCCCTGACTAGATGGCCAGAGGTTCAACCGCCAAGGCAAATAACAGGGGAGAGAGAGGACAGCATTGCCTCGTACCCCACTTTAAGAAAAAAAACTCAATTTTTCATATTTCCATTGAGCCAGATACTGGCTCTGGGACCGGCATATAGTAATTTAACCAATCCAATAAAAAATTTGACAAAATCCAATTTTCTCAACACTGCCCAAAGGTATCCCCACTCCACCCTGTCAAATGCTTTAACTGCGTGCAAAGACAGGATGGAGAAGTCACCTGAATATTGCCAAAGTCTCGTCTGACACTTTGCCGCACTGTTCTGCCTGGAATAAAACCATTTTGATCCTCATAAATTACCATTGTAATTATTTTTGCCAATCTAATTGCCAATACTTTTGCAAAAAGTTTGACATCTGTACTTAATAGTGAGATGGGTCTATATGAGTCCACTTTTTCTGGGCATTTATCTTTTTTTAATATCAATATAATGCTTGCTTCTGTCATAGTAATTGCCAATTTAACTGTCTTTATTGATGAGCACAGTGTCCTATATAGTGCCGGAAGCAACTCCTCCTATTTTCTGTACAGCTCAAATTTTACTATGTAAAATTTTGCTGCTTTACCTATGTATATTTAGACTCTCTGTGTATGGGTAATGTTTTGTACTTTATTTTTTAACCCTTTCCCGACACCCGCCGTATATATACGGCGCTGTCGGGAAGGTGATATTGCAAACCGCAGTACAGTTACGTCGCAGTGATGATGCGGGCTCAGAAGCAGAGCCGGCACCATCACCTGTATTATACAGCTGCCCCCTTCCTGTAACTTCCAGGACCGGAGCTATTCTCCGATCCGGCTGATTAACCCCTCAGATGCTGCACTCAATAGAGCGCAGCATCTGATAGGTTTCAACCCGACCGGCAACCCAGCGACGCAATCGCTGGGTTGCTATGGCAATCGGAGGCCAAATAATGGTGTCCGAGTCTGCCTTGTATGGGAGCCTGCGGCGAGTCCTCACAGGCTTGCTGTCAGTGAATAACTGACATCGCTAATACACTGCACTACGTATGTAGTGCAATGCATTAGAGTAGCGATCGGGGCATTAGGCCCTCAAGTGCCCTAGTGGGACAAGTCAAAAAGGTAAAAAAAAGTTCATAAAAATTCAGTAAAACAATAAAAACACACGAGTTTCAAGTAAAAAAACAAGCTAAACTGCCTTTTTTCCCATAGTAAGTCTTTTATTATGGGAAAAAGCGTAAAAATAAAAATAACTATACATAATTGGTATCGCCGCATCCGTAACGACCCAAACGCCGTAAAAAAAAAACATGAAAAACAACGCCAGAATCTTTGTTTTTAGGTCACATCTCCTCCCAAAAAATGCTATAAAAAATGATCAAAAAGTCACATTTACTCCAAAATAGTACCAATAAAAACGACAATCCGTCCCGCAGAAAATAATCCCTGACACAGCTTTGTCCACGCAAAAATAAAAAAGTTATGGGTTTTAGAATATGGCGACACAGAAAACAAATGATTTTATAAAAAAAAGTGATTTTATTGTGCAAAAGATGCAATACATTAAAAAAACTATATAAATTTGGTATCGCCGTAATTGTATCGACCAGCAGAATAAAGTTAACATGTAATTTATGGCGCACTGTGTATGCCGAAAAAAAAACAATAAAAAACTATTCCAGAATTGCTTGTTTTTGGTAATTTCCTTTACCAAAAAAAGAAATAAAAAGTGATCAAAAAGTCGGATGTGGACGTATGGCGGGAACCGCATGTCGTGGTTTGGGCATATTAACGATGTTAAAATGGATATATTGCCCAAATTCCTGTACATATTTCAGACCGTCCCCATTGTAGTGCCAGGGTGTTTCTTCCAGTCCTTACATAGGGCCATAGCCAAATTTGTGTGGTGTTCCTCTAAGCCTCGCATTCGATTTTCTGTCCTTAGCCGACCGAAAGTGGAAGGAGGCGCGGGTTTACCGGATTTTAAGCGTTATCACCAAGCTGCGATCCTCATGCGCTTGGTGGACTGGTTCCGCTCGGATGCAGGTAAGCAATGGGTGCGCATTGAGAAGGGAATGTCTTCCCTCGCATTGTCCTCCTTGCCTTGGTTGACTGCCTCTCAGCGACCAACGTCGTCTTTGCCTTTCCTCACACGTCAATTTCTTGTAGTTTGGGAACGGATCATTGGTACTCTGGACCTTGTTCACTGTCCGGGTCCTTTGACTCCTCTCTTTGATAATCCCTCCTTCCCTCCGGTGGTGGGTGTGGATACATTCCTCGGTTGGGAGAGACGTGACGGTGGATGTTTGGCTCAGACCCTTACACCTGATGGTACAATTTTGTCGATGACTGCTGTTTCTGAGGCCTGCCCGGGGAGACGATCAATCTGGTGGTCTTATTTTCAGCTGCGTTCCTTTCTCTCTTCCATGGGTGATTGTCTTGTGGTGCTACAGGGTAAGACTCCTCTGGAACATTACCTGTCTTTGACCTGCTCCTTCTCATGTGCTGTCCTATTTACATGGTGTCCTCCAAGCAGGATATTCCTACTCTCAGTTGACATTCACCACAGCTTGGGATGAGGAAATGGGGGTTCGACACTCTGAGGAGGAATGGGGAACTTCTTTCTTACTGGCTCATAAGTTACCGACTTCTTGTTTTGCTCAGGAGAAAAACTATAAAATACTTAACAGATGGTACCGCTGTCCTTCCTTTTTGCATAGGATATTTCCTGATGTGTCTGCCGATTGTTGGAGGTGTGGGGAGGCTCCTGGAACTATGTTGCACATTTGGTGGGATTGCCCCAAGCTACGTCCCTTTTGGGGAAAAATCTTTAATCTTGGCAACAAACTTTTTGGCACTGACGTTCCTACCTCGGCTTCTATTGGGTTGCTTTCCATAGTTCCTGGATCACTCCCACACCTCAAAAAGGGTGTCTTTAGGCATTTTCTGACTGCAGCTAGAACGGTCATCCCACATCATTGGAAGTCTAGTACTATGCCTTCTTTGAAGGAATGGGTTACGGAGCTTAAACAGGATTATGAGGATGGAGGAATTGATGTCTGCTGATCGGGGTACATCAGAGATCTTTGTTCGAACTTGGTCAATTTGGTCCGGATTCCTGGGTGGTGCTGATCTGCCTCTCTGGTTGGATGGCCTTTTTTGTTGACTGCTCATATAGCCAAAATCTGTGTGCTTTTGTCCATTTGTGTTTCCCTTTGTCGTCTTGTGTTTATGTAACTTTGTGTTAAAATTTGCACTAAACCGTGTCATTATTACTCGTTTTTTGGGACTGGTTTCCCTAAATATTGCACTATCTTTGCTGTGAATATGGTACTGTTAATTACCACTAGATTTTATTATTTTCTTTCCATTACTATGCTGGTTGGGAGGTTACCTCCTACCATTGTTTATATGTTTATATGTCTTTGTAACATTTTATACAGTTTGAATTCATTGTATTGCACTGCGTGCAAACTTTTGCAATTTCGGGAGATGTTTTATCTGCTCAGTTATATTTTCTAATAAAATTCGGATGTGTTCCAAAATGGTACCAATAAAATCTACAGCCTGTCTCGCAAAAAAACAAGCCCGCACACCGCTCAATCAACTGAAAAATAAAAAAGTTATGGCACTAGTAATGCGGTGATGAAAAAACATCTCAATGCGCAGGCCGGAGGGGAACATTCTTTTAGTTTCAGGGCCCTAGTTTTTAGGAAGTATCTAGGAAAGGGAAGGGACATAGCACATCCGCTGGAAGTGAGGGGGCCCGTATTATACCAGCGCAAAACTTTCCCAGCAAAATTTCCCAAACTATGAAGGAGGAAAAGTCCCCAAAAGGTGCAGAGTGTTGCAAAAGGGGCATAAGAAAGAAAACTGTTTATCAATGCGACACCAGCCTGTTCATAATGGATTGTTTCACAGCGTAACACACATCTATGGATAATTGTATGGTTAATTTTATTATTTACCCCATTATTATACCCTCTTATTATGCCCTGATTACATATACCCCCACATTATAAACTGAAATACCAGCAAAACTCAAACAAAACTACCAGGCAAAATCCATGCTCAAAATGGCGGTTTTTCCCTTCTTAGCCCTACAGTGTGCCCAAACAGCAATTTATGTCCACAAGTAAGGCATTACCATACCCGGGAGAACCCGCTTAACAATTTATGGGTTAAGATTCTCCAGGGGCACAACATATCGTTCGGTGAATAGGCAGATCAGTGGAAAAATTGCAATTTTCACTTTGCACCATCCACTGCGTATTAATTTCTGGAAAAACACCTGTGGAGTCTAAATTCTCACTGCACCCCTTGATAAATGCCTTTAGAGGTGTAGTTTCTAAAATGGGGTCACTTTTGTTTGGTACATCAGGGGTTTTGCAAATGAAACATGGCGTCCGCAAAACATTCCAGCAAAATCTACGCTCCAAAATATAAATACCGCTTTTTTCTTCTGAATGCTCTCATATATGTAAACAGCCGATTATAACCACATATGGGGTGTTACCGTACTCGGGAGGAATTGCTTTACAATGTTGGGGTGCTTTTTCTTCTCTATTCCTTGTAAAAATGAAAAATGTTGATCTAAAACTACATCTTATTGGAAAAAAATATATTTTCCATTTTCATGGCTTAATTCTAATTAATTCAGCAAAAAACCTTTGGGATCAAAATTTTCACTATACCCCTAGAGGATTCCTCACGGGGTGCAGTTTCCCAAATGGAGTCACTTTTGTTTTTTTTCCACTGTACTAGTACTACAGGGGCTCAGCAAATGCGACACGGCGCCCAGAAACCATTCCAAAATCCAAATGGTGCTCCTACCGTGTGTCCAAACAGACGTTTATGACCACATGTGGGGTATTGTTTTACTCGGGAGAAATTGTTTTACAAATGTTGTGGTGCTTTTTCTCCTCAGTCCTTGTGGAAATGAAAAAAATTAGATAAACATACATTTTCTTTGAAAAAATGTAGATTTTCATTTTTACGGCCTACTTCCAATAATTTCTGCAAAAAACCTGTGGAGTCAAAATGCTCGCTATACACCTAGATAATTTCCTCAAGGGGTATAGTTTCCAAAATGGGGACACTTGTGGAAGGTTTTCACTGTTTTGATCCCTCAGGGGCTTTGCAAATGCGACATGGCCTCCGCAAACCATTCCTGCTAAATTTGAGCTCCAAGAGCCAAATGGCGCTCTTTCCCTTCTAAGCCTCGCCGTGTGTCCAAACAGCCGCTTATTACCACATGTGGGGTATTGTTTTACTTGGGAGAAATTGCTCTACAAATGTTGTGGTGCTTTTTCTACTTTAGTTCTTTTGGAAATGAAAAAAAATTGGCTAAACCTACATTTTATTTGAAAAATGTAGATTTTCAGGGCCTAGTTCCAAAAAATTTAGCAAAAAAACTGGCAGGTCAAAATGCTTGCTATACCCCTAAATAAATTCCTCGAGGGGTGTAGTTCCCCAAATGGGGTCACTTTTGGGGGGTCTCCACTGTTTTAGTACCACAAGACCTCTTCAAAGCTGACATGGTGCCTAAAATATATTCTAATAAAAAGGAGGCCCAAAATCCACTAGGTGCTCCTTTGCTTCAGAGGCCAGTGCTTAAGTCCAGTAGCGCACTAGAGCCACATGTGGGATATTTCCTAAAACTGCAGAACTTGGGCAATAAATATTGAGTTGTGTTTCTCTGGTAAAAACCTTCTGTGGTACAAAACAAATAGATTCAAAATGAATTTCTGGAAAAAAATAATGAACTTTGTAAATTTCACCTCTTCTTTGCCTTAATCCCTGCGGAATGTCTAAAGGGTTAAGAAACTTTCCAAATGCTGTTTTGAATACTTTGAGGGGTGCAGTTTTTAAAATGGGGTGACTTATTGGGGGTTTCTAATATCTAAGGACCTCAAAGCCACTTCGTAACTGAACTGCCCCCTGTAAAAATTTCCTTTTGACATTTTCTTGAAAATGTGAGAAATTGCTGCTAAAGTTCTAAGCCTTGTAACGCCCTAGAAAAATAAAAGGATATACAAAATCAATGCCAAACTAAAGTAGACATATGGGGGATATTAATTAGCAACATTTTTGTGTGGTATAACTGCCTGTCTTACAAGCAGATACATTTAAATTGAGAAAAATGCTAATTTTTGAAATTTTTCGCTACATTTTGGTGTTTTTCACAATTAAATACTGAATGTATCGGGCAAATTTTGCCAGTAACATAAAGTCCAATAAGTCACGAGAAAACAATCTCAGAATCGCTTGGATAGATACAAGCATTCTAGTGTTATTACCACATAAAGTGAAACATGTCAGATTTGAAAAATGAGGCTCTGTCAGGAAGGACAAAAGTGGCCAAAGAGGGAAGAGGTTAAACTAAATTTTTCCATAAATACTTTTTAAACATAATTATAAAACCAATATTCCAAAAGAGGCAATGTAACAGAGCAGTAGGTCCAATATAAGTATAGTATAGTAAGATGAAAATTATAGGACACTCCATTTAATCTACCCAGCAACAGCTGATGTAGGCAAAACAAAAGCTAATTGGTGGTAAAAATAAACTTTGCCTAGTAACAATAGACAATTACAAGGAATAATTGTAATTGGATGGGCCGAGAAGTAGGCATAAGATAAAATAAATCAGGAAACAATATACTTTTTTGCTTTTTAAAGCTATGTAAACCTTTGAGTACATTTTTAAAAAATAAAACAACATATTCGAGGCTTTAAAACAACTGTTTAGTTGTTTTTTTATTTAAAAAATATTTACTTTTTGAGATACAGCCTCTACGTATCCTGGATACATAGACGCTGTATATTGCGTTCAAACCCCAATCCGTCAGATTAGCAGGTCACCTGTTATCGATCACATCTAAGTTCATGACTTAGATGTAATCGTTAACAGGTAGATCCTGACCCTTAGGACTCTCTGTGACCAAAGCCGTCAGTCCTGCTGACCTGACCAATTCGAGTTTTTGCGCAAGGTTCACTTGAATAGGAGCAGAGCTGCGGTACTACAGCAAGGCTGCTATACTGTGACCGGAGCCATCTGCTTCCAGTACCAACCACTGCATAACTTCTGGCGTTCAGAGGCAGCCGGAACAACTGATTGGTGCGAGGTCGAGATGTCGAACCCCTACTGATCATATACTGATAACCTATCCTGTTAATAAGTCATTAGTATAAAAAAACAAAAAACTGCCCTATGCCTGGACAACCCCTTTAATATATTCGTAAAGAAAATGTGTTGTCAGAAAATTACCTGAGGTTTAAAACTTTATTTTTCAAAAATTTAGTTTTTAAAAAATGTTTACAAATTACTATCTAGATTTAAAAAAAGAAATACTAAGGCCCAATGCACACGACCGTAAAAACTCTCCATAATTGCGGCCTGTAATATGTTCTGCTATTACGGACCCATTCACTTCTATTGGCCGCGGACACCTTTCCGTATCACTACGGATGGGTGTCCGTGCTGTAGAAATGTTCTGAAAATGATGGAACATGTCCATTCTTTTGCATTTTACGGGCTGTGCTCCTATACTTTGTATGGGAGTACGGCACTAAAATGCGGGCGGCCGTCGGGCGTGACCGCAATCGTGGGCCGTGATTACGGGCACAGCCGTGTCATGGGGCCTTTTGCATTTTCACTCTGGCCACTGATCCTCATAATAGATTGACTCTTCCAGTTCCACAGAGATGACATTTCAGTTGTCGTCTTATCGTTACAGGCAGGATTACAAAAAAAAAACCTGTAACACCTCTGTATATAGAAACTTACGAAAGTTTTGACACCCCATTTTTGCTCTGTAATGTTGCATTACAGCCTTGAATTAAAATGGATTTTGCACCATTTGATTTACACAACATGCCTACCACTGTGAAGGTGCAAAATATTTTTTACTGTGACACAAACAATAAGTAAAACAAAAAAAACAGAGAACTTTAGTGTGCATACATTTTTGCTCCCTGAAAATCAATACTTTGTGGTGCCACCCTTTTCTGCAACAACAGATGCAAGTTTCTTGGGGTCTCTATTAGCTTAGCACATCTAGACACTGGGATTCTTGCCCATTCTTCCAGGCAAAACATCTCGAACTCCTTCAAGTTAGATGTGTTGCGTTGTACAGCAGTCTTCAAGTCATGCCACAGATTCTCCATTGGATTGATGTCTGGGCTTTGACTAGGCCATTCCAAGACATTTAAATATTTCCCCTACCACTCCAGTGCAGCTTTAGCAGTATGTTTAAGGTCATTGTCATGTTAGAAGGTGAACCTCCGTCCCAGTGATAAGGGAGCTGGAGGGGAGCAGAGAAGTGGAGAGGTGAGTATAACATTTTTTAATGTCAAACAAAACAAGAAAAACACCAAAGGGGGTGGATAATTTTGCAAGGCACTATATAGATAACACAGGATCCACCATTGACAATAGGTGATGGAAACCTAGGTGATGCGCCCTTCTTCCTCCTCCCTGCACAATGATCGCTGCACTGGTCACAGAGCATGCCTAGAAAACTCTCCCATAGAAGTCAATCTCATAGGAGTCATCTCCAGTCTACAGGTTCCAATAATCCATGTGGCTGCTGTGAGGGTAAGACCAAATAAGATTTCCCTGACCTGGTCGCAACACAGCCAACAACCATGGGCGGTGCGGCTGTCAAATAGCCTGCTAACGCCTCGCATTATTGCAGGTAAAACGGCCCTTTACATGCAAAATTGTGTGCCCATTAATTAGTACACCCTTTATGGCCATACAATTTTGCAGGTAAAGGGCCGTCTTACACGCAATAACATGGCCGGGTGAGGGCCGCTCCATTTGGACTTTCCCTAAAGCAAATGTGGTTAACAGCAGCTCAGGCAAGATGTGGCTGTCCACTTAATCATGTACAGAAAATACAATTAAAAAAAAATTCTACTATCAGAAAAAGAAAATACACAAGGGGAGAGGACTAGGCAACAAGATAAGGAGATCCTTTCGTTACAAAACAGCAGTGAAAATACAAAAATGCCCAAATAATTTCAAATAATCACATTTCTGATACTGAAGAGTATGTTCACAAATGCCAGAAGTCTAACAAGCAAAATGGGGGAGCTGGAGGCCTTGGTACTGGAAGAAAATATAGATATAGTTGGTGTTACTGAAACATGGCTGGACTCTTCACATGATTGGGCTGTAAATCTACAGGGTTTTACACTGTTTCGGAAAGACAGGGCGAATAGGAAAGGTGGTGGTGTATGCCTGTATGTGAGAAGTGATATGAAAGCGAGTGTGAAAGAGACATAAGAGGGTGAAGATTGTGAGGAGGTTGAAACCTTGTGGGTGGAATTACAAAGGGAGGTAAACACTGAAAAAATTACTTTTGGTGTAATCTATAGACACCCCAATATAACTGAGGAGATGGAATGTCACCTATATAAACAGATGGAGCGGGCTGCACAGGCGGGTACTGTAGTGATAATGGGAGATTTTAATTACCGGGATATTAACTGGTGTCATGGTTCGGCATCAACTGCAAAGGGGAGACATTTCCTCAACCTGTTGCAGGAAAACTTCATGGGCCAGTTTGTGGAAGACCCGACTAGAGGTGAAGCTCTGTTGGATCTAGTCATTTCTAATAATGCAGAGCTTGTTGGGAACGTCAATGTTCGTGAAAACCTCGGTAGCAGTGATGACAATATAGTTACCTTTTATCTATACTGTAAAAAACAAACACAGGCTGGGAGGGCAAAAACACTTAATTTTAAGAAAGCTAATTTCCCCAGGATGAGGGCTGCAATTCAGGATATAGACTGGGAAGAACTAATGTCATGTAATGGTACAAATGATAAATGGGAGATTTTCAAATCTACTTTGGGTAATTATAGTGCAAAATTTATTCCTATAGGTAACAAGTATAAATGACTAAAATTAAACCCCACATGGCTTACACCTTCTGTAAAAAGGGCAATATATGACAAAAAAGGGCATTTGAAAAATACAAATCTGAGGGTACAGCTGTAGCCTTTGTAAAATATAAAGAGCTTAATAAAATTTGTAAAAAGGTAATAAAATCAGCAAAAATACAAAATAAAAGGCAGATGGCCAAGGATAGTAAAACAAATCCCAAAAAATTCTTCAAGTATATAAATGCAAAAAAGCCAAGGTCTGAACATGTAAGACCCCTAGATAGTGGTAATGGGTTCTTCAGCTGTATATACAACATACGAAAGAGCAGTTGATGTAATTGGTGCCAGTGCAGTTAATATATCAGTTGATATACTGAATTGGATGAATGTAGATATGGTGCAATCTAATTTAAATAAAATAAACGTACACAAGGCCCCGGGACCAGATGGGGTACACCCTAGAGATCTTAAGGAGCTTAGTTCAGTTATTTCTTTCCCATTCTTCATAATATAATGCCAAGTGACTGGCGCAGGGCAAATGTGGTGCCTATTTTCAAAAAGGGCTCTAGGTCTTCCCCGGGTAATTATAGATCAGTAAGCTTAACATCCATTGTGGGGAAAATGTTTGAGGGGCTATTAAGCAACTATATACATAATTATGTGAAAATAAATAGTATTTAAGTGACAGCCAGCATGGTTTTACTAAGGACAGAAGCTGTCAAACCAACCTGATTTGTTTTAATAAAGAGGCGAGCAGAAGCCTAGACAGAGGGGTCGCTGTGGATATAGTGTTTTTGGACTTTGCAAAGGCATTTGACACAGTCCCCCATAGACGTCTAATGGGTAAATTAAGGACTATGGGTTTAGAAAGTATATGTAATGACAGGGTAGGGAGACAGACAGGTGAGCCCTAATCTACCCGCCACTCAGTCCCTGCCTACTTGCAACGACCCGTCCTAAGCGACGGGGTACAACTGGGCGACGGTCCCTACGCTCAGTAAGTGCAAGACAGACAAACAGACAAGGGTACACAGAAGCTCGGGAAAACGGGGCAGCTGCCCACGGAGACACCGTGAGCAACAAGAGTAGTGAACGAGCCGAGTCAAACCAGGAGAGAACGAGGTACAAAACGCTGAGCAGGAGAGTGGTCAGAAAGCCAAGGTCAATAGCAAGCAGATGATGAGTAGTACAAGCAGCAGCAGCAAGCCAGGAAACAAGCATAGACGAATCACAGGCAAAGGAGGAACAGGAAAGGCAGGTATAAATAGACAGTGGGCGGGAGCTAGCTCCGTCTGGCCAGACTGTGATAGGCTCTCCCACTCCTAAGCCTGCCATCCTGAGTGGTGGAAGATGGAGTCAGTCTCACAGACATAGGAGCAGGTGCAGACTGATTGCCCACGGGCGTCGACACAGAAGCTGTGTCTGGCAAATCCTTTACAGTACCCCCCCTTTTATGAGGGGCCACCGGACCCTTTCTAGGTGGACCTGCTTTATTGGGGAAACGAAGCTGGAACCTCCTGAGCAATACCCCAGCGTGAACATCCTGGGCGGGTACCCAAGTCCTCTCCTCAGGCCCGTATCCCCTCCAATGGACCAGGTACTGGAGGGAGCCTTGGACCATCCTGCTGTCCACAATCTTGGACACCTCGAATTCTACCCCCTCAGGGGTGAGAACAGGGACCGGAGGTTTCCTCGAGGGAGCCAAGGACGGGGAGCAGCGTTTAAGGAGGGAGGCATGAAAGACGTCGTGCACTCGAAAAGACGGGGGCAACTCCAGTCGGAAGGAGACAAGGTTAAGGACTTCAATGACCTTGTACGGCCCTATAAACTGGGGAGCAAACTTCTTGGATGGGACCTTAAGGCATACATTTTTAGAGGATAGCCACACCAGATCCCCGACCACAAACAAGGGGTTAGCAGAACGTCTTCTATCTGCCTGAGTCTTTTGCATGCTCTGGGACGCCTCTAGGTTCTTCTGAACCTGGGCCCAGACTGTGCACAGTTCCTGATGAACGACATCTACCTCGGGATTGTTGGAACTACCAGGTGAAACGGAGGAGAACCGTGGATAAAACCCAAAATTACAGAAAAAGGGGGAGACCCCTGACGAGTTACTGACCCAGTTATTAAGGGAAAATTCGGCGAGGGGAATGAATGAGACCCAATCACGTTGACAGTCAGAGATAAAACACCTTAAATATTGTTCTAGAGACTGATTAGTCCTCTCAGTTTGGCCATTAGTTTCAGGATGGAAGGCCGATTAGAAGGACAGATCAATCTCCAACTTTTTACAGAAGGCTCTCAAAAAACAATGAAACAAATTGTACCCCTCTGTCAGAAACAATATTGACAGGAACCCCATGGAGACGCAGGATGTGTTTGACAAACAAGGTAGCTAAAGTCTTAGCATTGGGTAGTTTCTTGAGGGGCACAAAGTGGCACATCTTACTGAAGCGGTCTACTACAACCCACACCACCGACTTGCCTTGAGATGGAGGCAAATCGGTGATAAAATCCATGGAGATATGGGTCCAAGGTCTCTGGGGAATGGGCAAAGAACATAGTAAGCCCACTGGTCAGGACCTGGGAGTCTTGGACCTAGCACAAACCTCACAAGCGGCAACGTAGGCCTTAACATCTTTAAGCAACACAGGCCACCAGTAGTTTCTGGCAATGAGGTGCTTGGTACCCAGGATGCCTGGATGGCCAGATAGTGCAGAGTCATGATTTTCCCTAAGTACCCTTAGCCGGAGTTGCAGTGGAACAAACAGATTGTTCACAGGAAGGTTCCCGGGAGCTGAACCTTGATCAGCCGCAATTTCGGAGTCTAAATCAGAATCAATAGAGGAAATGATTATACCTGGAGGCAAAATACAAGCAGGATCTTCCTCCGAAGGAGGGCTGGCCATGAAGCTATGCGACAGTGCGTCAGCCTTAATATTTTTAGACCCAGCCCTATAGGTAACCAAAAAGTTGAATCTAGTAAAAAATAACGCCCATCGAGCTGGTCTCGGGTTTAACCTCCGGGCAGATTCTAAGAAAACCAGATTAATGTAGTCGGTAAGGACCGTTACCTGGTGCCTAGCCCCCTCCAGGAAGTGGCGCCACTCTTCAAATGCCCATTTAATGGCTAAGAGTTCGCGGTTGCCAATATCATTGTTACTCTCAGTTGGCGAAAACTTCCTGGAGAAGTAGGCACAGGGACGGAGATGGGTGAGGGACCTGGTACCCTGGGACAAGACAGCACCCACTCCCACCTCGGAGGCGTCAACCTCCACGATGAATGGCTCCATTTGGTTGGGCTGAACCAGCACTGGGGCCGAGATAAAGCACTTCTTAAGGACCTCAAAAGCCTGGACCGCCTCTGGAGGCCAGTGGAGGAGATCAGCACCTTTGCGAGTGAGATCCGTAAGAGGCTTAGTGATGACCGAGAAGTTAGCAATAAATCTCCTGTAATAATTAGCGAATCCCAGGAAGCACTGTAACGCCTTCAGGGAGGCAGGTTGGACCAATTCTGCCACAGCCTGGACCTTGGCGGGGTCCATGCGGAATTCATGAGGAGTGAGGATTTGACCCAAAAATGGCATCTCTTGCACCCCAAACACACATTTTTCGGTCTTAGCAAACAGTTTGTTTTCCCGAAGGACCTGGAGCACCTTCCTGACATGCTCAATGTGGGAGGACCAGTCCTTGGAAAACACAAGTATGTCATCAAGGTACACTACAAGAAATACCCCCAGGTAGTCTCTTAAAATCTCATTTATGAAATTCTGGAAGACCGCGGGAGCATTACACAACCCAAAGGGCATGACGAGGCATTCGAAATGACCTTCGGGTGTGTTAAACGCAGTTTTCCACGCACCCCCCTCTTTGATGCGGATAAGGTTATAAGCCCCCCGTAGATCAAACTTAGAGAACCATTGGGCCCCCTGAACCTGATTGAAGAGATTAGAAATCAAAGGAAGGGGGTACTATTTCCTTTCAGTGACCTTATTCAAGTTCCGGTAGTCGATGCACGGCCTAAGACCACCATCCTTCTTCCCTACGAAGAAGAAGCCAGCACCTACCGGAGAAGTAGAGGGGCGAATGTAACCCTTGGCCAGGCATTCCTGGATATACTCTCTCATGGCTTCACGTTCGGGACTTCACGTCCTGGCACTAAATCGATTGCGCAATCGTATTCTCTATGAGGAGGTAACACTTCGGAGGCCTCTTTAGAGAAAACATCAGCGAAGTCCTGAACAAACTCAGGTAGAGTGTTCACCTCCTCAGGGAGAGAAATAGAATTTACAGAAAAACATGACGTCATGTATTCATTACCCCATTTGGTAAGATCCCCAGTATTCCAGTTAAACATGGGATTATGCATCTGTAATCAGGGAAGGCCTAAAACCAAATCGGACGATAATCCCTGCATCACCAGTACAGAGCACTGCTCCAAATGCATGGAGCCAACAAGGAGCTCAAAAACAGGGGTATGCTGTGTAAAATAACCATTAGCAAGAGGAGTGGAGTCGATACCCACTACCGGTACAGGTTTAGGCAAATCAATCAATGGCATAGCTAGAGACATAGCAAATTCCACAGACATAATATTAGCAGAAGACCCTGAATCCACGAAGGCACTGCCGGTAGCAGACCTACCACCAAACGAGACCTGAAAGGGAAGCAAGATTTTATTAGGTTTCATCTTTACGGGAAATACCTGTGCGCCCAAGTGACCTCCCCGATGATCACTTAGGCGCGGAAGTTCTTCCGGCTGCTTATTCTTACGCCTAGGACAGTTGTTCACTTGATGCTTGTCATCCCCACAGTAGAAGCAGAGACCATTCTTCCTGCGGAACTCTCTACGATGTTGGGGGGACACAGAGGCCCCGAGTTGCATAGGTACATCCGAGTCTTCCGTGGAAGAACGAAGCAACGGAACCTCGGGAGGCATCATGGGGGAGTCAGAGGAGAAGGCACATAAACGTTCAAGTCGTCGTTCCCTGACACATCGGTCAAGTCGTACCGCTAAAGCCATAACCTGATCTAGGGAGTCAGCAGAGGGATAGCTAACTAGCAGGTCTTTCAGGGCGTTCGACAGACCCAACCTAAACTGGCACCTCAAGGCAGGGTCATTCCACAGAGAAGCTACACACCACTTCCTAAAGTCAGAACAATACTCCTCTACAGGTCTCTTACCCTGACGTAAGGTCACCAGCTGATTCTCGGCAAAGGCAGTCTTGTCAGTCTCGTCATAAATGAGCCCGAGAGCAGAAAAAAAAAAGATCAACGGAGGAAAGTTCAGGGGCGTCAGGAGCCAAGGAGAAGGCCCATTCTTGGGGCCCGTCCTGGAGCCGGGACATAATTATACCCACCCGCTGGTTCTCAGATCCTGAGTAGTAGGGCTTTAAGCGAAAAAAGAGCCTACAACTCTCCCGAAAGGAGAAAAAAGTCTTCCGGTCCCCTGAGAACCGGTCAGGCAACTCGAAGTGGGGTTCGAGAGGTGAGGTGGGGGCACTACCAGGGAAGCATCACACAGGTTGTCCCTCTGATCCAGGGCCTGTACCTGCTTGGAGAGGCCCTGCATCTGCTGAGCCAGGGTCTCAAGGGGGTCCATAGATGTGTCAGGGACCAGGGTAGACTAGGTATATGGGCCTGTGATTATGTAATGACAGGGTAGGGAGACAGACAGGTGAGCCCTAATCTACCCGCCACTCAGTCCCTGCCTACTTGCAACGACCCATCCTAAGCGATGGGGTACAACTGGGCGACGGTCCCTACGCTCAGTAAGTGCAAGACAGACAAACAGACAAGGGTACACAGAAGCTCGGGAAAACGGGGCAGCTGCCCACGGAGACACCGTGAGCAACAAGAGTAGTGAACGAGCTGAGTCAAACCAGGAGAGAACGAGGTACAAAACGCTGAGCAGGAGAGTGGTAAGAAAGCCAAGGTCAATAACAAGCAGATGATGAGTAGTACAAGCAGCAGCAGCAAGCCAGGAAACAAGCATAGAAGAATCACAGGCAAAGGAGGAACAGGAAAGGCAGGTATAAATAGACAGTGGGCGGGAGCTAGCTCCGTCTGGCCAGGCTGTGATAGGCTCTCCCACTCCTAAGCCTGCCATCCTGAGTGGTGGAAGATGGAGTCAGTCTCACAGACATAGGAGCAGGTGCAGACTGATTACCCACGGGCGTCGACACAGATGCTGTGTCTGGCAAATCCTTTACAGTATAGTTTGTAATTGGATTGAGAATTGGCTCTAGGACCGTATCCAGAGAGTTGTGGTCAATGATTCCTACTCTGAATGGTCCCGGGTTATAAGTGGTGTACCCCAGGGTTCAGTGCTGGGACCACTATTATTCAACTTATTTATTAATGATATTGAGGATGGGATTAATAGCACTATTTCTATTTTTGCAGATGACACCAAGCTATGTAATATAGTTCAGACTATGGAAGAGGTTTGTGAATTGAAAGCGGATTTAAACAAACTGAGTGTTTCGGCGTCCACTTGGCAAATTAAGTTTAATGTAGATAAATGTAAAGTTATGCACCTGGGTACGAACAACCTGCATGCATCATATGTCCTCAGGGGAGCTACACTGGGGGAGTCACGTGTTGAGAAGGATCTGGGTGTACTTGTAAATTATAAACTTAATAACAGAATGCAATGTCAATCAGCTGCTTCAAAGGCCAGCAAGATATTGTCGTGTATTAAAAGAGGCATGGATTCGCGGGACAGGGATATAATATTACCACTTTACACAGCATTAGTGAGGCCTCATCTAGAATATGCAGTTCAGTTCTGGGCTCCAGTTCATAGAAAGGATGCCCGGGAGTTAGAAAAAATACAAAGAAGAGCAACGAAGCTAATAAGGGGCATGGAGATTCTAAGTTATGAGGAAAGATTAAAAGAACTAAACCTATTTAGCCTTGAAAAAAGACGACTAAGGGGGGACATGATTAACTTATATAAATATATGAATGGCACATACAAAAAATATGGTGAAATCCTGTTCCATGTTAAGACCCCCTAAAAAAAACAAGGGGGCACTCTCTCCGTCTGAAAAAAGAAAGATTCAACCTGCAGAGGCGACAAGCCTTCTTTACTGTGAGAACCGTGAATTTATGGAATAGTCTACCGCAGCAGCAGGTCACAGTAGGGACAGTAGATGGCTTTAAAAAATGCTTAGATAATTTCCTAGAACAAAAAAATATTAGCTCCTATGTGTAGAAATTTTTTACTTCCCCTTTCCCATCCCTTGGTTGAACTTGATGGACATGTGTCTTTTTTCAACCGTTCAAACTATGTAACTATGTAACAAGAAAACGGTGTTTTAATATCTGGTTTTAATTAGTAAAAAAAATATATAGGTGATACATTTCCGTTTTGGCGTTCCGATTGGTGATTGTCGGTCTTGATAGGATGAAACCTTTCTGATAGTGTGAGTCACTAGAATGGACCAGTGTTAATTTAAAATGTTTTGTATGGAGTTGTGAATAGTATTAAACATGGTAATAAAACTAGTAACAAATGTGTAAGGCTATGTTCACACTGAGTTTTTTGCAGGCATAAAATTCTGCCTCAAAATTCCGTCTGGAATTTTGAGGTAGATTTTGACCTGCCTGCACGCCGTTTGCCGTGTTTTCCATGTAGTTTTTTGGCCGCAGCAATTGAGCGCCGCAGGCAAAAATCGCGGTGAGAAAAGTTTTCTCTGACCCCTCAATGGGAGGTCAGAGACGAAAATGCCCAAAGAAAGGGCATGTCACTTCTTTTTCCTGCCAGCATTTTTTTCCGCTTGTGGGAAAAAAACACCTCCACCTCCCATTGAAATCAATGGGAGTAGATTTCGGCCATTTTTTGCCGTGGTTTCCGTGCCAAAAACCACACCAATAACTCTGTGTGAACAGGGCCTATCAGGCTATTTTATATTTTTTGCTGGCTTCAAGCAATCAAAATGAGAACGTTTCAAAGCTGTAGTCTAGTTTAAGCGGCTTCTGCTACTTTCATTGGCAACACTTTAACCTGAATCTGGTTTTCAAGCACTTATTTTGTTTGATGAAATCCCCATTTTTGGTACATTTTTTTCTAAGCCTTTTTAATTGGCTAAATATTGGCTAATTTTAAAAAAAAATTTATATGTACACTTTTAAAATTAAGATAGCTATTGCTATCTACCTTCTTAAAATAAGTTTTATTTAAGATTTTACGGTTCTCGATACTCAATCTAATGTCAAGATTTTTCATTTAGGTTTTGAATTGTGTTTCGGTAAAGCTCAAGTAGCAGGCGTTGTAATTCAGATAAGTGACAAAAGCAGTGAGATCAGATTCCAGATAAAAATAAGATTGTCAATATAACTCTTTTAAAAAATAATCATATTAGTAATCCAGGGATGTTGTTAAGGATTAAGATCTCTTTGAAATGTCCCATATATGAATCGGTGAAACTCGGGGTCGAAGCGCATCCCCATAGAAGTACCCAGAGTTTGTCTATAGATTTCTTCTTGGAATTTAAAAACAACTTTACCCTTCACCATAAATTTCCTTTGTGAGGGCGGAATACAGGGTTTGTTAGAGGAAATGGAATACAAAATACAGTGGATATAAAAAGTCTACACACCCCTGTTAAGATATCACATTTTTGTCATGTTACAAAATAAGTACAAGATGTTACCTATAATCTGTACAATTGTGTTGAAAAACAAACTGAAATCTTTTAGGGTTGAAAAATAAAAATAAAGAACAAAAATAATGTGGTTGCATAAATATGCACACGCTTAAACTAATACTTTGTTGAATTACCCTTTGACTTTATGACAGCAGTCAGTCTTTTTTGGTAGAAGGCTATCAGCATGGCACATCTTGACTTGGCAATTGTTGCCTACTCTTCCTTGCAAAAGCGCTCCAAATCTGTTAGATTGCGAGGGCATCTCCTGTCTATGGCCCTCTTCAGGTCACCCTACAGATTTTCAATGGGATTCAGGTCTGGGCTCTGGCTGGGCCATTCCAAAATGTTGATCTTCTTCTGGTGAAGCCGTTCTTTTGTTGATTTGGAGGTGTGCTTTAGGTCGTTGTCGTGCTGAAAGGTGAAATTCCTCTTCATCTTCAGCTGTTTTAGCAGAGGCCTGCAGGTTTTGTGCCAATATTGATTGATATTTGGAACTGTTCATAATTTCCTCCACCTTGACTAAATCCCCAGTTCCAGTTGCAGAAAAACAGCCCCAAACCATAATGCTGCCTCCACCATTCTTCACTGTGGGCATGGTGTTCTTTTGGCGATGTGCAGTGTTGGCGTTGCGACAAACATACCTTTTGTAATTATGGCCAAAAAGTTCAACCTTGGTCTCATCAGACCATAACACGTTTTCCCACATGCTTTTGGCAGACTTGATGTAGGTCTTTGCAAAACATAGCCGGGCTTTGATGTTTTTCTTTGTTAGAAAAGTATTCCGTCTTGCCACCCCACAGCCCAGACATATAAAGAATACGGGAGATTGTTGTCACATACACTACACAACCAGTCCTGCAGCTCCTTTAATGTTGCTGTAGGCCTCTTGGTAGCTTCCCTGACAAATTTTCGTCTTGTCTTTTTATCAAGTTTTCAGAAACGTCCAGTTCTTGGTAATGACACTGTTGTGCCAAATGTAATCCACTTCTTGATGACCATCTTCACTGTGTTCCATGGTATATCTAATGCCTTGGAAACTCTTTGGTACCCTTCTCCTGACTGATGCCTTTCAACAATCAGATCCCTACTTGGCGTCAGAAAAAATACATTATTTTTACAAAAGTTATTGTGCAAAAAGTTGTAAAACATAAAAAAGTTCTATAAATTAGGTATCGCCGGAATCGTACTGACCCGCAGAATAAAGTTAACATGTAATTTATAACGCATGTTGAATGCTGTATAAAAAAACCTAAAACAAACTACTGCAGAATTGCTGTTTTTTTATTACCTTGCCTCCCCAAAAAAAAAGGATAACAAGTGATCAAAAAGCTGCATGTACCCCAAAATGGTAAAAATAATAACTACAGCTCGTTTCGCAAAAAAAACAGCCCTCATACCACTACGTCTATGAAAAAATAAAATAAGTTAAGGCTCCAATAAGTCAGGAAAGAAAAATATTCAATTGTGCCGGACTGAGGGGAACATTTCTTCTGTTTCAAGAGGAGAATTATCAAGGCCCTAAAATTAGGGAACCAGGAAGGGGAGGGCCCAAACATATCTGCTGGAAGAGAGGGTGCCCGTATTATACCCGGACAACACTTTCCCAGCAAAATTCCCAAAACTGCAAGGATGCGGAGTGTGGACCACAAGTGGATAAGAAAGGACACCATTTATCAGTGCGACACTGGCCTATGCAGAAAGGATTGTGTCACAGCGTAACACACATCTAAGGATCATTTTATTGTTTACCCCATTATTATACCACCTGACTATGCCTCTGATGTACTCTGCACAGCTTACATGTGCCCCCACATTATAAACTGAAACACCAGTAAAACTCCAAACAAAACTACTACCAAGCAAAATCCACGCTCCAAAAGCTAAATGGTGCTCCTTCCATTCTGAGGCCTACAGCGTGCCCAAACAGCTGTTTACTTCCACATATATGGCATCGCTGTACCTGGGAGAACCCTTTTAACAATTTTTGGGGTGTGTGTCTCCAGTGGCATAAGCTGGGCACAACATATTTCCCACTGAAATGGCATATCTAGGGAAAAATGTTAAATTTTTATTTGCACCATCCGCAGCGCAATCATTTATGGAAAAGACCTGTGGGGTGAAAATGCTCACTACACCCCTTAATAAATGCCTTGAGGGGTGTAGTTTCCAAAATGGGGTCACTTCTCAACAGTTTATTTTATTATTTCACATCAGAGCCTCTGAAATTGTGAACCAATACTGTGTACGTTGCCAAATTAGGCCTCAATTTCGCATGGTACTCTCTCACTTCTGAGCCCTGTCGATAGTCCAGGCAAAAGATTAGTGCCACATGTAGGGTGTTTCTAAAACCGGGATACACAGAATAAGAATTAGAGAGCTGTCTTGTTATGGGGGCACAAGCTGGGCACCACATATTGGCATATCTATGGAAAAAATACAATTTTCACTCTGCAACATCGAGTGCACACTAATTTCTGCAAAACACCTGCGGGGTTAAAATGCTCGCTACAAACCTAGGTGAATACCTTGAGGGGTGTAGTTTCCAAAATGGGGTCACTTGTGGGGGGTTTCCACTGTTTTGGTCCCACAGGGGCTTTGCAAATATGACATAGTGCACAGAAACCAATCCTGCAAAATCTGTACTACAAAAGCCAAATGGCACTCCTTCCCTGCTGAACCCTACTGTGCATACAAACAGCAGTTTATGACCACATATCTGGTATTGCCGTACTCAGGAGAAACTGCTTTACAAACGTTGTGGTTCTATTTTTCTTTTATTTATTGAAATAAATAAATGAAAAATTTTGAGCTAAAGCTACGTCTTATTGAAGAATAAGGATTTTTTTTATTTTCACTGCCCAATCCTAATAAAATCTATAAAACCCCTGTGGGGTCAAAATGTTCACTACACCCGTAGATTAAATCCTCAAGGGGTCTAGTTTCCAAAATGGGGTCAGTTGTGGGAGGTTTCCACTGTTTTGTCCCTTTGGGGCTTTGCAAATGTGACATGGCCTCCGCCAACCATTCCTGCTAAATTTGAGCTCCAAAAGCCAAATTACATGTGGGGTGTTGTTTTAATCAGGAGAAATTGCTTTACAAATTTGGCGGTGCTTTTTCTCCTTTAGTCCTTGTGGAAATGAGAAAAAAATGAGCTAAACCTTTCTTTGAAAGAATGTAGATTTTAATTTTCACGGCATACTTCCAATAATTTCTGCAATAAACCTGTGGAGTCAAAATGCTCATTATACCCCTATATAATTTCCTTGAGGGGTCTAGTTTACTAAATGGGGTCACTTTTGGAGGGTTTCCACTGTTTTGGCACCGCAAGAGCCCTTCAAACCTGACATGGTGCCTAAAATATTTTCTAATAAAAAGGAGGCCCCAAGACTTACTAGGTGCTCCTTTGCTTCTGAGGCCGGTGCTTCAGTCCATTACAAAACTAGGGTCACATGTGGGATATTTCTAAAAACTGCAGACTCTGGGCAATAAATATTCAGTTGCATTTCTCTGGTAAGACCTTCTGTGTTGCAAAAAAATGGATTAAATATGAATTTCTGCAAAAAAAAAAAAAAAAAAGGAAATTTGTGAATTTCACCTCTACATTGATTTAATTCCTGTGAAACGTCTAACGGGTTCAGAAACTTTCTAAATGCTGTTTTGAATACTTTGAGGAGTGAAGTTTCTAAAATGAGGTGACTTATTCGGGGTTTCTAATATATAAAGCCCTCAAAGCCACTTCACAACTGAACTGCCCCCTGTAAGGTTTGTTAGTTAGGTAGCAATAGTTCGTTAGCATGGCCAAAAGAGTCTTCTCAGCCGAGGAAGCGTATGAAATGCTGTGTTCCGATACGGACAGCGCGAGTGAAGGTGAAGCAGTTTGTGCTTCCATCTTCCTCTGCATCCAGTGACTCTGAGTCTGCACCCCCCCCAGTCGGCGCAGAAGAGCCGTAGGTCCTGCTCTGCCTGAGCTGACCTGGGACGTTGCGGACAATTATACCCCCCAGGTACCTGAATTTACAGCCCCCTCAGGCATTCAAATTGAAATTACGGATTTCAGCCCCATTATTTTAAACTTTTTTTTTCAGACGCCCTTTTAGAAGTAATTGTCCAGCAGACCAACCTTTATGCTGAACAATTTATCGCTCAGAACCCCGACTCTTTTTATGGGAGAAGCCAAAATTGGACTCCCACAAACCCAGTGTAATTGCGGAAGTTTTGGGGCTTATTTTTACGTTTTGGTCTCATAAAAAAGCCCAGTATTAGAGACTATTGGTCCACTGATATTTTATATAACACCCCCCTGTACAGCACAGTAATGACAAGGATGCGATTCGAAGCCATCCTAAAGTTCTTTCATTACAATGATAATAGTCAGTGCCCACCCCCACAGGACCCACATTTTGATAGGCTGTATAAAATAAGACCATTAATTGCCCACTACTCCCAAATTTTTTCCCAAGTTTATACCCCTCAACAAAATATTTTGGTGGATGAATCACTAGTCAGCTTCAAGGGTAGACTGAACTTCAGGCAGTATCTACCCAATAAAAGAGCCCGGTACGGCATAAAACTCTACAAGCTGTGTGAAAGTGCCACCGGTTACACCTACTCCTTTAGGGTCTATGAAGGAAAAGACTCCCAAATAGATCCCCCAGAATGCCCCCCCTTCCTAGGAATTAGTGGAAAGTTCGTATGGGATCTTATCCATCCTTTGCTCGGCAAAGGATATCATTTATATCTGGACAACTTTTATAACAGTGTCCCATTGTTAAAAGTTCTCTCGTCCAGATCCACCTTGGCGTGCGGAAGAATCTGCAAAAATCAGAAGGGCCTCCCCAAAACTTTGCTGGGTCAGATCCTAAAATTAGGAGAGCAGAGCTGTCTGCAGCGATGATCTGCTCCTCCTGAAGTATAGGGATAAAAGGGACGTCCTTATACTGACCAGCATACACGACAGCAGAGGTAGCCTTGTCCCTGTACGCGGATCCACCACCCAAACCATTCTGCGTACAGGAGTACAACAAATATATGGGTGGCGTTGACCTGTCTGACCAGGTTATAAAACCGTACAGCGCCATGCGCAAGACCAGGGTATGGTATAAAAAGCTGTCTGTGCATCTTACACAGATGGCTTTATACAACGCCTTTGTCCTGCAATTTCAGGAAAAGGTCATCAAGTCCCTGATATTTGGTGACCAGGAAGGGGAGGGCAGTTCATCCGGTTCTTCCGTCAGCAGGATAATTCTTGGTCAACATTTCCCCACAGAAATCCCTCCCACTGAAAAAAAACAGAAGCCCCAAAAAAATGCCGTGTGTGCGCCAAGCGAGGCATTCGTAAGGACACCACATACCATTGCGAGACATGTCCCACAAATCCCGGTCTGTGCATGAAACAATGTTTCAAAATATATCATACCTCCTTGAATTTTTAATTTAATTATTCTTCATTCAGCTTTTCTGTCTCTCATATTGGCCATGACCAATTATTCATTTTTTTACTGACCAGCTCCATTTAAAATTTGATCATTTAAAATTTGTAAAAAAACACCTAAAACAAAACTAAAAATTCTCACTATACCAAGGACCCGAGGGAGTGTCCGTCTCATCCAGGTTGCAAATCTGTGTGAGAGGAATAAATCCAGATGAGATTGGTTGTCTCAGCAAATCTTTTTTGGCTGAGGCCTTTGATTTATTTTTTGGGCTGGATTTTATGGAATGGTGGGTAGGTTGGTAGTGGGACCTGCCATTCCCTCTCCCTCCATTGCGGGTTTTCCAGGTTGTCCTCCTTATTTACTAAAATTAAAAATTCTCACTATACCCCTAGATGAATACCTAGAGGCTTGTCACTTCACAATTGAAAAATTCTCACTATACCCCTAGATGAATACCTAGAGGATTGTCACTTCACAATTTAAAAATTCTCACTATACCCCTAGATGAATACCTAGAGGATTGTCACTTCACAAATTAAAAATTCTCACTATACCCCTAGATCAATACCTAGAGGGTTGTCACTTCACAAATTAAAAATTCTCATTATACCCCTAGATGAATACCTTGAAAGGTGTTACATTACAATCTAATTATTCTCACTATACTGCTAGATGAATTCTTTGAGGGGTTTGTTTCCTAAATGGGGTCACTTTTCTGGGTTTCTAATGTTTTGACACCCCAGAGCCTCTGTTTTCATGACACAGGGCAGTAAATGCCATCGTACTAGGCCTCAGATGTTGCATGGTGCTCTTTACCTTCGGAGCCCCGCCACGTGCTCAAACAGCAGTTTATCTCCACAAATGGGGTATTGCCGTATTCAGGAGAAATTGCAAACTGTGGGTGCTTTTTCTCCTTTAACCCCTTGTGAAAATTAGAATTTGGGGCTAAAGCACCATTTTCTTTGAAAAAAATGTTACATTTTATTATATTACTGCCCAGTGTATGAAACACCTGTGGGGTCAAACTTCTCACTATACCACTTGAAAAATTCCTTGAGGGGTGTAGTTTCCCAAATGGAGTCACTTTTGGGGGGTTTCCACTGCACTAGTACCTTTACAAATGCGACATGGTGCAGAGAAATCAATCCAGCACCCCAAAAGCTAAATGGCGTGCCTTCCCTTTCTAGTCCTGCCGCTTGCCAAAACAGCAGTTTATGACCGCATGTATTTCCGTACTCTGCAGAAGTTGCTTTACAAATGTTGGGGTGTTTTTCCTCATTTATTTGTTGAAAAAAATAAAAATTTTGAAGTAAAGCTACATCTTATTGGAAAATAATGTAATTTTTCATTTTCACTGCCCAATTCTAATGAAATCTATGAAATACCTGTGAGGTCAAAATGCTCACTATACCCCTAGATGAATTCCTCTAGCGGTGTAGTTTCCAAAATTGGGTATTTTTTGGGGTGTTTCCTTTATTTTTGCACCACAATACCTCTTTTAACCTGACACGGTGCCTGAAATATAATTTAAGAAAAGGAAGGCCCAAAAATCCTCTAGGTACTCCTTTGCTTCTGGTGCTTTTGTTTCAGTCCAGTAGCGCACTAGGGCCACATGTGGGATATTGCTAAAAACTTCAGAATCAGGGCAAAAAATATTCAGTTGCGTTTCTCTGGTAAAACCTTCTGTATTACAGGAAAAATTGATTAAAATGGAATTTCTGCAAATTTCCCTTCCACTTTGCTTTAATTCCTGTGAAACGCATAAAGGGTTAAGAAACTTTCTAAATGCTGTTTTGAATACTTTAAGGGGTGCAGTTTTTAAAATGGGGTGATTTGTGGCGGTTCCTAATATATAAGGTCCTCAAAGCCACTTCAGAACTGAACTGGTCCCTAAAAAACTAGGCTTTTGAAATTTTCTTGAAAATGTGAGAAATTGCTGCTAAACTTCTAAGCCTTGTAAGGTCCTAGAAAAATAAAAGGATGTTCAAAAAACGATGCCAATCTAAAGTAGACATATGGGAAATGTTAGCTAGTAACTATTTTGTGTGGTATAACTATCTGCCTTACAAACATATACATTTGAATTTAGAAAATGCTAATTCTTTGCAAATTTTCTCTAAATTTTGGTGTTTTTCACACAAAAATATTGAATATATCGACCACATTTTTTCACTAACTTAAAGTACAATATGTCACGAGAAAACAATCTCAGAATAGCTTGGATAGGTAAAAGCATTCCCAAGTTATTACCACACACGTCAGATTTAAAAAATGAGGCTGTCTCATAAGGTCCAAAAGTGGCTGCGTCCTTAAAGAGGCTCTGTCACCAGATTTTGCAACCCCTATCTGCTATTGCAGCAGATAGGCGCTGCAATGTAGATTACAGTAACGTTTTTATTTTTAAAAAACGAGCATTTTTGGCCGAGTTATGGCCATTTTTGTATTTATGCAAATGAGGCTTGCAAAAGTACAACTGGGCGTGTTGAAAAGTAAAAGTACAAGCGTTTGCAGGTAAGTAGCTACATCGATTTACCTGCAAACGCCGATGCTGCTGCAGAATCATCTGTAGCCTCTGGTGCCGATGTGTCCTCGCTCGTCTGACATGATGCAGGACCTGGGGAAGTGACGTCACAGCGTGATTCCTCGAGAACACGGCTGTGTCTGCACTGCCAGAAGCTGGGCGTTCTGAAGAGAAGTGGATGATACTTCTCGTCAGAAAGCCCAGCTAGTAAAAGTAGTAAACACGCCCCGATGTACGCACATAATACACGCCCAGTTGTACTTTTACTTTAAACACACCCACTTGTACTTTTGCAAGCCTCATTTGCATAAATAAAAAAATGGTCATAACTTGGCCAAAAATGCTCGTTTTTTAAAAATAAAAACGTTACTGTAATCTACATTGCAGCGCCTATCTGCTGCAATAGCAGATAGGGGTTGCAAAATCAGGTGACAGAGCCTCTTTAAGGGGTTAATCATTGTTGCCAAGAGTGGTTTTGTGTTCTTGTGCTCCGCTCCCCACTCTCCTTTGTGTGCTCTGCTCCCCCAGATCTGTTCTTGTGCTGGGTGCCCCACTTTTCCTCCTTTGTGTTCTCTGCTCCACTTTATATTTCCAGTTCCTCTGTCTCTCGGCTTTTCTTTATAACCATGTAAAAGAAATGTTCCTCCAGGGGCCTTTCGTGTTTGAGCCCCTGCTCCACTACGGTTATAAAATAAAGGGAAAAAATAGAATAAAAGCTGATAAAAATCCAAAGGAAAATTTAATATAGTTAAAAAAATATAAATAAAATTGTATACATGAGTTCCTGCACAGCCATGAGTTGAAAAATCATCTGTGGCAATGCCTTCTTCTGACCCCAGAAACCATTACCAACTATGTACGTATAGAGCCAAGGAGACTGAACTGTTTCTTCTTCTTTATTATAACAGTGGAACAGAATTTGTCCATTCAGTTACTGTGATGGGACATTCTGGCCCCCATCGAATCCCTGGAATGTCATCATACGAGAAGTTGTGGTGTCCATATAAGTGACATGCTTATTCCACCCCTTAAAACGCCTCGAAAATCAGCTATAACCATAGTTGTGAATCCAGCCTTAGACTACTTCTAGACTTAGCGGTAGAAATCTTCAGCAGATTTCACGCTACACATTCAAAGGGTGAAATCCGTGGCTATTCCGCAACAAGATGAGTATGTTCATAATTCTATGTATAAACTTATAGTATGCCCTAATAGGCACCTTTAGTTATTTCTATGCACAGGCACAAAATAATGGCATGCAAATCTATCTATTCTCGAGATCGGTGGGAGTCCCAGCAGGGGGACTTGCAGCAATCAATTATACCCTATCCTGTGGATATGTGATAATTGTCGATTCTGGCACAACTCCTTTAAGGAGCCAATTTCCAATTATTATCGTGACCCCATCCAATAGAGAAAAGAACATTTCTAATCAAACAACTCTCCGTTGTGCGCTACACTTAGTGGTTGATGTGGCCAGTTTTGAACATTCTTCGTCCATGTGTCCCCATTTAAATTATTCACATTCTTGGGCATTTCCCTGCTCATCTTTTCTATTTATTTATATTGAGGAACTGAATATAGGAGAGGAAGAACTGGGTAAACTCCCCTTTTCTATAGCACGAGTCGCTTTCTCAGGAATGCAATGCCTGTGTTCTCCTAGACACTTGGCAGGCACATCCCCGGGAGGTGGAACCAGCAGTGAGGAAATCCTCCCTCTATACACATGACAATTTCTAGTTCATTATAAAGTATTACCCTGTACAGAGATTGTATGCCAAATTTAGGCTAAATCGTTAAAGAAGTGAATTTTCTGATTGCCATACAGGAGACGAACAAGGATTCACCCTTTATATGAGGTCACATCCCAAACATTCCTGGATCAACACACCCTTAAATTCATAATTGATCTTTATTTCCTTGTCATAATGCATAAATAAAACATTATAATAACGAGGTAAGGGTAAAAATCAGAGAAAATTATAGTCTCAGGTAAAATGTGTCATGTAGAAGGAACGAGACCGTGCAGCATAAATAAATGCATGTGGTTGATATTAAATACAGTTATGATGTAGCATACATGGATGACTTCTGAATCACAAGCAAATCTATCATATGAATTTGTCTTGTTATGCTGTGGGTTCTATCTTATCCAAGTCCTGACTACTTCTTCCCTCTTGCAGCAGAGACCAAACAATAGTTAATAGCGGCAGCCATTTTAGCCTATATTGATCTGCAATTCTGTCACAGAGTCATCATAGAAATAAATGAATCATGGTCTCTTCTCTTCTTTATGGCTTCTTCTGTAAAATTCTACACTAAATTTGAATCAGGTCAGATACTTTCTAATATAATATTGTAATTTAGGATCCTGAGGAATATGTACAGGCAATTATTTTTTTTTGCAATGACTGTAAATCCGCTTTATTAGGCCTCGTTCACATCTATGTTGGAGGCAGAGTTAGGGGCCTTTGTCACAGATCCGACCGAAAATACAGGAAACAATAGCGCAGCATGCTGCACTATTGTGTCCGGTAAAACCACGGACATCCAGAAGGAAATACGAAAGAACCCATTAAAGTCAATGGGTTGGGGGCGTGGCTTAGCGGCATATGTGAGCGGACGCAGGAACCGGAGCTCCCGCTGCCGATATCCTGAAACACATCCTGTGGCTAAATTTCTCTAACAAAGACATACCTGTGCAGAGAGGGGAGAAGGAGGAGAACCTGGTGACACTATTCTGTAGAATCTGGAGGCTGTAATGACCCGTTCAAGGAAGTCTAAGGCGGCAGAGGAAGGTGAGCTGGGATTACAAGATGGCGCCGACATGTGCGTGATGGCAGAGAGCAGAGACTTGAGAGGGGCGGCGGCATCCCGACTGGAGCGCTTTGCCAGAAAGACACCCGTGAAGGCAGATGCTGGAGGAGAGATGATAGGAGGAGGGAAAAAGCAGGCAGGCTACTCCGGGTCCAGATATGAACCGCTGCGGGCACAGGTGGACTCAGAGGAGGAGGAGGAGGAGAATGGAGAAGATGTTGCAGGCAGCTCAGGAGGAGGGCTGGATCGAGGCCCGCACAATTCAAATAAGCCTGGGCCTACGTTGGCAGATGTTTTTTCGGCGGTAAGCCTATGTAATGCCACACTAGCTAAACTCACTTGCCAGGTGGGCGGAATAAAGGAGGATATTTCCATAATACGGCACGATCTGCAGAAGGTGTCGGAGCGTACAACAGCGGTGGAAGGTAGAGTCAGTGATGTGGAAGACAGAATGCTGCCCATGAGGAGAGATGTAAATGCGGTAGCTGTGGATGTTACTTATCTGTTATCTAAAACGGATGACCTGGAGAACCGTTTACGTCACAATAACGTACGGATGGTGGGAATACCCGAAAAAGTGGAAGGGTCCAATCCGGATTCCTATTTCGAAAAATGGTTACTGGAGGTGTTTGGCAAGGAGTCGTTGACACCATTGTTTGCGGTGGAAAGAGCCCATAGAGTACCAACTCGCCCGGGTCCACCTGGACGGCCGCCAAGACCTGTGCTGGTAAAGCTGCTTCATTATAAGGACAGAGATTTAATTCTTCGCCAGGCCCGGGAAAAGCAGGATATACGGGTGAATGGTGTGAAAGTGTCATTTTACCCGGATTTTTCTGTAGAGGTCCAGAAAAGAAGGATGCAATTTCTGGATATCAAACGACGACTGAGGGATCTGCGTGTTCAATACTCCATGTTGTACCCGGCGAAACTTCGAGTTGCGGCGCTGGGATCTGTACAATTTTTTGAGAACTCAAAAGATGCGTTAAGATGGCTGGACAGTCACGAGGATCGCCTTCGTCAGAATCGAGAGGAAGCTGCTGCGTGATTATCAGGTGGATGGTTGAAGAGGGGACTCTGCTTATTATGAAAAAGGAGGATGCGCCGCACAGGGGAATAAGGCATTGTTTTTTCTGCATTTTATTTACTGTTCTAATTTGGGGCTGCAGCCTCTATATTTATAATGCTGAAGGAAAGACAGAGATGTCAGGTTAATTGAAGATGTTGGAGTCACTAAAATGCTATATATCTATGGTAGTAAGGTGGCGGGAGGTTTGTGGTTCTCAGGTTTATATTGTGGGAAAAGATGTGTTTCTGCAGTGTAAGTGGGAAGCTGAACAGTCACATTGGTGGAGTTTTCTTCATCAGCCCGGGCCCTCTTTGGAGGGTAAGTTTCTGGAATGTTGGGCGGGCTAGGGAGGGGGGTGGAGGGAGGAGAATGTTTTGGAGGGAAAGGGAGTTGGAAATGCAGTACGCTCTGATTGGCACTGGATTCAAGGGTAATGGCCTCTGTCAGATAAAAAAAATGGATAGATGGGGGGTAGGGTAAATCTTTTGTCCTGGAATGTGAGAGGTATGGGAGAGGCAACAAAACGGCGAGCTATATTTGACTTTCTGAAAGGGCAGTCTGCTGGAGTGATGGGACTACAGGAAACGCATCTTACCGCTGATACTGTGCAACAGGCACATAGGGTGTGGATTAGACACAGCTTTCACTCCTATCATTCCACATATTCAAGGGGGGTTAGTCTCCTGGTTCATAGGGATGTACCTTTTTGCTGTTTGGCTTCCTTTAAAGATGGAGAGGGCAGATATGTAGGGGTACATTGTAAGTTGTTTAATTGGGAATGTATAATTGTGGTACTGTATGTGCCTCCCCCATACTCGGTGGTTCCAATAAGAGAAGTGTTGGAAAGGCTGGCTAGTTGGCCGATGGTCCCGACTATACTTATGGGAGACTTCAACAATGTAATGGATATAAGACGTGATAAATTTCCAAAAGGGGGGGGGGGTAGGTGAGGCTGTTCTGACGCGGTTTGGGAAGTACATGATAGAGGTGGGGTACACGGATATTTGGCGGGCAAAGTGGCCCTCTACTACGCAATATTCTTGTGTGTCATCTACTTATGGATCGTTGTCTAGAATAGATTTGATGTTTAGTAACGGGTTAGGGATTGAGTGTGTGGAAGGGGTGGAATATCTGCCAAGGTCACTGTCTGATCACTCCCCAATGATATTGAAAGTTCGAACTAGTCCGCAGATAGGGGGGCTAAGACTGCATTGGAGGCTAAATCCATTCTGGATACGACTAGTAGGGGAGGAGATAATAACTGCGAGCTTGCAGGAGTACTTTGAGTTTAATAAAGGTACGGTACCTATAGATATCTTATGGGATGCTATGAAGGCGAATATCAGGGGGGTGTATATCCGGGAAATCACGACCATTAAAAATAGATCACGACAAGTGGGAAAACATCTACTGGAAAGGGTGACATTATCCGAGGAGACTCATGTAGCTAATAATACAGCAGAAACGAAGGCCCAGTGGAAGGTAGCCCTAAAATTACTAAAGGAACATCAACTGGAACAGGCAGCTAATAAAAGGTTGTTTTTGCAGCAAAAATATTATGAGGAGGGGGAAATGACGGGCAGACTGTTGGCAAATATGGCTAGGCCTCAGCGGGAGGGTGCGTTCATCCACCAATTGCAGGATAAAGAGGGGACACTGGTTGGAGAAACAGGGGACATACTGGATGTGTTGAAGTCCTTCTATACCGAGCTGTATCGTACGAGGGTAGATTATCCGGAAGATCTATTGACCGACTATCTAGAGGAAATGGAGTGGGTTACCTTAGGGGAGGAGGAGAGAGAGTGGCTGGAAGAGCCAATTACATTGGAGGAATTGCAGGAAGCAGTGAGTTCTATGGCAAATGAAAAGGCTCCAGGCATGGATGGTATACCTACAGAGATGTACAAAACATATGGGGGGGAGCTTCTGCCAGAGTTATTAGAGGTGTTCCAAGATAGTTTTGCCAATGGACGACTGCCACAGACTATGTATGAAGCGGCAATAGTAGTCATTCCTAAAGAGGGGAAAGATCGAACACAGCCGGATTCTTATAGACCAATATCCCTGCTGTCTGCAGATGTAAAAATTTTGGCAAAGGTTCTGGCTAATAGGCTGACAAGAGTGGTGACTAAGATAGTGGGCCCGGATCAGTCGGGATTTATGCCATCAAGATCTACAGCAGTCAATCTAAGAAGATTATTCTTGAATTTGCAGACAGAGGCTGCAGATACACAGGGTAGAGCAGTGTTGTCCTTAGACGCGGCTAAGGCATTTGATAGTGTGGAGTGGGGGTATCTGTGGGCTGTTTTGGAGCGGTTCGGATTTGGGAATAATTTTATAACATGGGTAAAATTGCTGTATAAGGAACCGGTGGCTAGGATTCGAGCCAATGGGCGGATGTCAGATTCCTTTAGACTAGAGAGGGGGACGCGTCAGGGATGTCCACTTTCCCCGCTATTATTCGCTCTAGCGATCGAACCTCTGGCAAATGTGGTAAGGCAACATCCGGGTATAGAAGGGTTTCGATGTGGGGAGCTGGAGGAACGCATAGCATTATATGCGGATGATATTTTACTATTCCTGGGAGAGATAGTTCGGTCACTGCCGTTGATAATGACCATATTGGAACGGTTTGGCAAATTTTCAGGGCTTCAAATTAATTGGAGTAAGTCGACATTGCTGCCACTCAAACCATTGGAGGTGCCACTGGTGGTGGGGGGAATTGCTGTACCGTGTGTTAAGGAATTTAAATATCTGGGGATTAAGGTCTCGGGGAGGGTGCAGGATTTTGTTGCGCTGAATGTGAAACCATTATTGGACAAACTAAAAGATAAGACCAGAATATGGCTTGGACTACCACTTTCAGCGCTAGGAAGAGCAAACCTGATTAAAATGATTCTGATGCCTCAGGTTCTTTATGTGGTGCATAATGCCCCAGTGTGGTTGCCTAAATACTGGTTCAGGAGAATACATAATCTGTTTAGGGACTTAGTGTGGAAAAGGGGGATCCCCAGGATTAAATTGGAAAAATTACAATTGCCAACGGAAAAGGGAGGATTAGCTATTCCAAATGCGTGGATATATTACTTAGCAGCCCAAGCACAACATTTTAAAGGTTGGAAGAATAGGGAAGAGTGGGACTCTAGTGGGAAACTGGTGCATCATTTGAGTCGGGGCGAGGATATACTAGAGGCAATGGAGTCTCATAAACTGAGGAGGGAGGCGAAAGGGAAACCGACTTTGCTATTGATACATAGGGTCTGGTGGGAATGCAAAAAAATACTGGGCGTTACTGGGTGCTCCAATTATATGCCTCTATGGGATAATCCATACTTATGGGAATTCCATATCTTGGACGGCTTTCAGGAGTGGGAACAAGCTGGGGTCAGATATGTATACCAGGTATATGAGGGGGGAAGTCTCAAATTGTTCTCACAGTTACAGGAGGAGTTCGGACTCCCACATCGGATGTTTTATCAATACCTCCAGTTGCGGCATGCGGCGCAGGCCCAGGGTAGATTGGTGGACTTGGGCTGCTCTACTATGGGAGTGATGGAACAGGTGTTGGGAGCAAAAGACACTAAAGGGATTATTTCTGTGATCTATGGTACATTACTTTCCAAATTCCTTGGAGATCCGATGGGGGTGATCAGATGCAAATGGGAAGAGGATGTGGGGAATATAACTGATGATGAGTGGGAGGAGATACTGGAATCGCCCAAAATGCTCTCCATTAATGTAGCACACAGGAGGTCACAACTTTTTCTCCTACATAGAGTGTACAGGACGCCTAAAGTGTTAATGCAAATGAGACTCAGACCAACGCAGGAGTGTCCCAGGTGTTCGTTTGAGGGGGCAGACATAAAGCATATGTTCTGGAGTTGTCCGAAGCTGAATGATTACTGGAAGGAGGTTGGAGGTATGGTAGAGAGGGTATTTGGGAGAGTTTTTCCGTTGGAACCTAAGATTTATGTGTTGGGCTGCATGGGGGAGGAGGGAGGAGATGGAGCTGAATTACTGGCCATAAAAAAGGTTTTGTATCATGCTAGGAAACTAATAGCAAAATATTGGTTGAATGCGGATCCCCCGGAGGTGTCTGAGCTAGTGGAATACGTTAATCACACGGTGGCATTGGAACATCGGATATACCTAAAACGTGGGGCAATACACAAATACGATAAGCAATGGGGAAAATGGGAACACAATTATGGCACTACAGGGAGGTAGAATACACCTTAAGGTGGAATGATCAGGAGGCAAGTATGGATATATCAGTAGGAGGCAGGAGAGAGAATGGTTATATGAGTCAGGGAAAGGAGGAGGTACTGCGGGGGGGGGGGGGGGGGGGGGAGTTGGGATGGAGGGAAGTGGGAGTTATGATACATATAACTGTATATGTTGTACAAAACTGAAAATGTATTGACGGTTGGAACCAAGTTAATGTACATGAGATGTATGATATATGTTGTATTATCAATAAAAACTGGTTTGATTTAAAAAAAAAAAAAAAAGTCAATGGGTTCCAACAGGCGCCGCGGTGTCCGTTTAAACTGGCGGTTCCGGTAGTTTCGTTATTCTGCTCCACCGATAGAGCAGAACAACGGAAGCACCGACGCAAGTGTGAACCCAGCCTTAGACCTTGACTTCATTTGCTTTCAATTTTGTCATCAAGAGTGTTGGCGACTTTTATCAGCATGCGCCTCAGCACTCAGCGATCCCACTCTGTAACTTTATGTGGTCTGCCACATTGTGGCTGGCTGAGTTTCTGTAGTTCCTAAACGCTTCCACTTTGCAACGATACCACTCAGTCGTGGAATATCTAGGAGGGAATACATTTCATAAACTGACTGGTTACAACAGTGGCATTTTACATATGTCTTACAGTACCACGCTGGAATTCAGTGATCTCTTTAGAACTACCCATTCTTTCACAAATGTTTATAAAGGTGACTGCATGGCGGGGTGCTGGACTTTATACGTCTGTGGCAATGGGACTGAATGAAACGCCTGACTTCAATGATGTAGAGGTGTGTCCCTATACTTTCTGTATATAGCGTATGAGAAATATGGATAAGGTGGTCACATGAGTACATCAGCTGAGCGCAACGATTATGATCTAGAATGGACAAGTTTTATTACATCAGCCGCTGTTTGCATGCAGCTTCTCTCCACAGCACCGTCTGCAAATCAGAAAACCATGCAAAAATGAAGCAAGCATGGCAACTGAACACCATTTGTTGAAAACTGCGCAAGTATTAAGTTGCAAAACAATATACATGCACTGCATTTACATTTCATACCGCTCAAACATACAATTATAAAAAGACTAGGGGTAAAATGTTACAATCACATGTGTGCTGACATTTCATAAGAAGGTTATTAGGCCATGACTATAAAATTTCCCATCCGGTGGAAGTTACAATGCAGTAACCAACAATGCTGATGAGAACACGTTCCTGAAGTCTATGCCACTTCATGGTTTAGTCTTGAAGAAGTAAAGGTGTGGTCTTCAAATTCTATATATATATATAAATGCTTTTTCGCTCTATTAGTGCAGATCAATAATGCAGTTACAATGTCAACCAGAAGCCATCACAAGTAGGAAGTTCTTGTATCACGTAAGTTGCCTCTTACCTGCCCCTTGTCCTTACACCACTACAAGTTCTGCTGTTTCAGGCTGGCGGCTATGAATAAGAACAAGTCTATTGTTTCAGTACTGCCCAACACCCATGAACTACAAGCAATAAGTTTGTCAGATAATTTCCTCAGTAAGGATATTATCGGACACAAAGTTCATGCTGTCATGAGGGCATGTTAGCGGCAGGGCCATGCAGCTAAGGAGGACTGGTCACCTCCCTGACATGTCTATTTTACTTGTATTCCCTATAATATAACAATGCTGGAACATCTTTTCTTAGAAAGTCCCGCTATACAATCTGACATGGTCCAATCAGTGCTGACAATGCTGGACTGTGCAGGGATACGCCCCTTTCACAAGGGACATAACACCCAGTTGTCAATTTATTCATAAATTTCTAGGAGAAATAACAGAGGAACAGCACAATGTAGAGTTCTAAGAAAAGATTCTGCACTAGTTTTTTCATGGGGAATACAAGTATTTACTTAAAAAAAAAAAAAAAGGCATGTCAGAAGTGCAGAGAAGTCCTCTAAATGTAAAAAAAAAAAAAAAAGTAAAAAAAACCCTACTACTTCAACAAGTTTTCTACTAATACAACAGCTAAGACAAAGATCAGATGTCAAATAATAACACACATTCCTGAAAACATTACGTTATTGCATTTATCTGTACAGGCCTAAGAAAATACATTATTATGGGGATTGTTTGCCTGAATAGCATGAATTATGGACCATCAGATGGTGGATTCAAAGTTAGTCTGAAGTTATGAAGTATAACATATAAATAGTCTAAAGTTCACACTTCATTAAAATAACACACCGGCCCTCAACTTCTGATTGTATAAAGGCTTGCAAAAAAGATCAAACAAGTTCATACAATCCAAATAGTGCAAATATGAAATGGTTTATTCATGAGACTGAAGGGTACAATGCACCTGTCCTTATTGTATGTGTCACTGATGTACTGCATGTGAAAATGCCTTCTATACTGGACTGAGAATGCAAAAAAAGGTTCACGTGCTTTCTATAAGCCTTTTTTTTTTCATAGGGTAGGGAACATTCCTTACCAGGGGCCCCTTCTGAATTTCAGATCTAGGGGTGCATATAAACAACTCTTCCATTTATCTAATTTGGTCCATTGTTTTTCCGCTTTTGTACATGGTCACAAGAAGGAGATGTCAATAATGAAATAGGAGTGTGAAATTTGATATAAGGAAACGCAACACAAAGTTTTCTTTCTTTCACCGAAAACAGAAACACTTTTTCCATCATTCTGTACATTAAAACAAATCAAAGTTTTCTGGGACTCTGTAGTCAATGGAAGTTTCCAGGGAGACTTCATTAGGAATTGTGGACAGATTTGACAACATTGGATCGGTGCCTGGATTTATGAAAACGTTATCCATGGTCATTCCTGAAAAACAATAAGTCATATTACATATTCAGCACATTCTTACACCACTGGATTTATATAACAATCTACCCAAAAAACTTTGAAAGTGATTTTTTTTTCTTTTTAAATAAATTTAAAAAAAAAAAAGTGTTTGGGGTAACCTTATAATTTGTTTTTATTAAAAATTATTTTTACTTTTTGAGGTACAGCTGCTCTGTATCCTGTATACAGAGCAGCTGTTTCGTTCACTGAATCCTATACTAGTCAGGTCTGCGGGACTGACTGGTTCAGTGAAATCGGGTCTGGATTGTCTCGGATAACAGGTAGATCCTGCATGTCAATCACATCTAAGTGCATAACCGACATAGGATTTAGCCTCCCAGACTTCTCTACATTAACCCACGTGAGAAAGCGGGCTAAGGCCATGTGTGTTAGCTCTGTATTCTGTCTGTATGGAATAGATGCAGACTAGGAAGCCAGTGTTATTCCATGGAGGTGTTTATACATCCATAATTCTGCAAACTATTTTGCTGCATGCACCCAGAAGTAGGTGAATACATTTAGGACACATTGAGAAGTCCATTTTGTTTCAAGAGGGCCCGTCTACTAAAACAGACAGGAGAGCAAATACTTGCATTCCCCATGTAACAATATTACTGGATCATCTTTTTCTTAGAACTCTGCTATTCCTCCTGGAATATGATTAAATTGACAACTTATTGTTTCCATTCCCCTTGTGAATACAGGGTGTCCCTACAAATTCTGACACTGTCCAATCAGTGCTGGCTGTTTGAGTGTGTAGGACACACCATAATGATGAGGGGAATGGTAATGTCCAATTTATTTATACACACACACACACACACACACACACACACACACACACACACAATACAAGAGGAACGGCACTACATATAGTCCCAAGAAAAGATGCCCCAGCTATTTATATTTAAATTTAAGTGGACCCGTTCTCTCTCCTGATATGCTTGTTTAAGTAAATACTTCTATTGCCCATGAAATGACATAATATAGATAATATACTATAACATATAGTTAGGGCGATTAGACTAAAGATAAAGTCTTGATTATTTTCAAATTTAAGGACGATTCTTTATTTTAATGTTTATGCAAATACTATATATTATACACACACAAAATAATTTTTCATTACGGTGAAAATGCTATTTAGCCCTACACAATAGTGGCCTTGGATGCTGTCAAACCCTTGCGTGGCCCTTCAGGAACGAAAAAAATAAAAAAAAAAATAAAGGAAAAATTAAGAATTGGACCATCGAAACAACTGTCGCATCGAGATAGATGCATACTGCTGTTACCAAATCAAGTCAATGTAAAGACTGTTCCGTCAGATGAGATGGGGAGGGGCTAAAGGAAGGGAGGACATGGTCTTTATTAATATGAAATGTAGAGACTACCTTTGGTGGAAAAGACTGAACAGGTTGAAACACCACCTGATCCCTACGATGACCAAAACGGTGACTTGCAGGTCAAGGCAGCAGGTTCCAAAACCCGCATAATGGAGGAGATAGCTTCCAGAAAAGCTACCATACAGGAAAGGAGACACAGCAAAATGTCTCTCAAGGAGTCACCTGAAAAGCACCGAGAACAAAAAAGATCCCAAGGCTCAATGGGATCTTTGAAAGGAGGGACCGCATGAGCCACTCGTGGCAAAAAAGTCCTCACCTTAGAACGAAAAGCCAAAATCCTATGATAAAGAATGAACAGAGCAGAAATCTGACCCCTCAGGGAAGATAAGCCGAGTCCCTGTTCAAGGCCTGATTGCAGGAAGGACAGGACTCTAGGTGTGGAACATTTCAAAGGACGAAAATTATGTCGCTCTTCCCATTTCGAACCGTTCAGAAACCATGATGGGTCAGCGCTTCACACCAGTGGAAACGTCTGATTGAGCATTTCTGGCCTTTAACATCGTCTAAGTGACTGGTTTACAGACCCTGAGCCTTTAGAACCTTGGCTTCAATAGCCACACCGTTTAAATGCATCTGAGGCAAAGTGGGGTGGAATAGCAGACCTTGGGAAAGGCGTTCAGGAAGAAACGGAAGATACCATGGTGCGTCTGAAGAAAGTAGATTAAATCTGCCTACCAGAACAAGCAAGGCCAGCCTGGAGCCACCAGAATCACGGAAACGCCCTCCTTCCAGCCTCTTGAGCACTCTGGGAAAGAGTAGAAGTGTAAGGAAGACATATAGGAGAGAAAACGCTCTCCATGGAGTGACCAGCGACTGTGATGGCCTTGGGATCCCTTGCCCTGGTCACTTAGGTCGGAACATCGTGGTTGAGACGGGACGCAAAGAGATCCACATCTGAGTAGCCCCACCTCTGACACAGTTTATGAAAATAAATATAGCAGCAGACCTGAGTATCAGGTCATGGCTGCCTATGACACTAGGATAAAAAATGTATTGGCCAAGGGCTGTGGGAATGGTACGGCCTAACTGGGCAGAGCAAACACGAGAAATAGGAGAGATATATAGATATCTGCCAGCCCCACCCACCTGAAGCAAATTCAGCCTCATTTGTACAGCACTGCGAAATACGCTTATAACACACCACATAACCAATACCATGATTGCCTTTGTTGCTGAATAAGCCATTACATTTACACTCAGGAGATTTAGGGTTTCCATTATTAGAAAAAGAAAAAATACAAAATACATATATAGGGGACAAAGATCGCATACAGGCCCCAGGTTGGGTATCACTGCTGAGGAGAAGTCAATAAAAAGATATACTGTATATTCCATACTAATCTGTATTTTTGCAGGTACCAGTCTCCCTCTGCATATTTAATACTCGGTTGCCTTCCAATTAGTTCGCCCCAGAGACCATCAAAACAGTTAATGCTGCGGTCATCAGAAGCTGGGGCTGCTGTATAGAGACTACAAGGTTACGTGCAGTTTCACGAATAGTCACGTTTTTCATGCGTTGCAGTTCCGTGTGGCGTCAGTTTTTCATGTCAGTGTTGGTTTACATTTTTTTTTTTCTCAGCATTTCTTTAGCAACTGGTGCGTGAATCACAAACCGCACACACTGATGGCGTCCGTGTGCCTTCCGTAATTGTCACGCACCCATAGACCTCAATGGGCGACGTGGTCCGCAGAACGAAACAGAATAGGACATGCAGTGAGTTTCACGCAACGGACACACACTGCGTGAAAAACAATGCATGTGTGAATAGGCCAATTTTTTTGCATAGGTCCGTGTGCTGTTTGTTTTTTTTAACGGACAGCACACGGACGTATACAGTGTTCATGTGAATCGGGCCTTAGAATAGGACCCCCACTAGTTACTAGGATAGAAAACAACAAAGGTGGAAAAGACAAGGATTATGAGCTTGAACATCAAATATCTTTAGGTGTGGGCACTTACCGAGAGAAAAATGATGAGGGTAACATAGATCAGCTAATGGTTACTATTAAAGGGGTTTGCCCATCAGGGACATTTATGACATATCCACAAGATATGCCATAAATGTCAGATAGATGCGGGTCCCACCTCTGGGACCCGCACCTATCTCTAGAACGGGGCCCCCTAAACCCTGCTCTACCTTTCTCGGCTCCCACTGCCTCCTGGCCACTTCTTGATTTAGATGGTCCGGAGTTACAAAAACAGTGTTTCTGTAACTCCCATAGAAGTGAATGGCAGTTACGGAAACAGTGAAGCTGGCATGATATGCTGTTTTCATAACGCCCGACCATCTAATCAGGAAGTGGCAGGGAGGTAGTCGAGTAAGGTAGAACGGGGTTTAGGGGCCCCTGTTCTAGAGATAGATATGAGTCGTAGAGGTGGGATCCGCATCTATCTGACATTTATAGCATATCCTGTGGATATGCTATAAATGTTCCTGATGGGCAAACCCCTTTAAGCACAATAGTGTGTCGTAATCAACTTTATTTAAAGGGAAGACAGAAAATATGAAGCAATTGAGAGTACAACTCACGATCAATGACATCGTCCAGGTTTGAGTCAGTTTGGGAATACTCAGTTAGGTCATGTGGAAGCATTTCATGATCCTCTGAAAAATATTGGGGTGTTCCTGAAGCCATACTGCTCTGTGAGTCATCCACATTCCTAGAATTAAAAATATATTAAATATTATGCAGGTGTAAGCAGAAAAGGGTAAATAAATAAAGACAGTTTATTTGAACCCTACAATATGGAAGAAATTACTTGGCTGCTCATTTCCCCAGCAGTGGCTGCAACGAGGGAAATGTAGTATCACATGCAGTGATTCAAATGAATGGATCATGTAATACATGGGGACCTTCTTGATAGCATCTCTCCCCTCTGGCTCATGAAGGGGGTCCCGGATGGGTGACCCCCTCTAAAACATCCATACTTCCTAATGGGTCATATGGAAAGGGTTTATTGAAATTAGACCGCTCATTTAATGTACTATGCAAAAGAGCTTTCCATTAAAGGCTATGTTAACCTTTGTAACTATTCTTTTTTTTAAATGTATATTGTGCTTAAATATTTTTTCTAATTCACTTTTTTTTAAATAAAAAAATGCTCCTTACTTTTTGCGATGTAGCGTCTATGTATACACTATACATAGAAGCTGCGCAGCGCCGATGTAAGCCAAATCTGTCAGTGTGATGGACTGAAGGTTCGGCTGACAGCGGCTTCTGTTTGCCTCTCATACACAGAATAATCGTAATACCGATCACATCTAAGTTCATGAACTTCAATGTGATTGATATTAGGGTTATACTGTGTGTTAGAGGCAAACAGATGTCGCCGTTAGCCAAGGAATCGGTCCAGCAGACTGACAAATTCGGATTAAAGCGGCGCTATGCAGCTTCTATGTATAGTGAATACAGTGGCGGATTAAGAAGACCATGGGCCCTGGGCTGTCACCCAAACTTGGGCCCCCCTTCTCCACCGCCACCCTGCCGCGCCGTAACCATTGAGAACACTACCTTTTTGCACAAGCATTAACAAATGGGTGTTACGATTCCCCTTTCACAGGGCTGTGTCCCTACATACTGACAGTATGACACTGTGCAGGGACACAGCGCCAACCCCCCATGTAGACAGCGCCACACACACACACCCCCCTGTAGATCGCGCCACACACACAACCCCCTGTAGATAGCGCCACACACACACTCCCCTGTAGATAGCGAGACACACACACACCCCCCTGTAGATAGCGCCACACACACACACACACAGCCCTGTAGATAGCGCCACACATACACCCCCCTGTAGATAGCGCCACACACACACACCCCCTGTAGATAGCGCCACACACACACAGCCCTGTAGATAGCGCCACACACACACACACCCCTGTAGATAGCTCCACACACACACACCCTCCTGTAGATAGCGCCACACACACACACACCCCCTGTAGATAGCGCCACACACCCCCCTGTAGATAGCGCCACACACACAACCCCCTGTAGAGAGCGTCACACAGCCCCCTATAGATAGCATCACACAGCACTCCCCCTTATATATAGTGCCACACAGTGCCCCCCCCCCCTTGTATATAGTGCTACACAGCATCGCTACACTGCAGCCCTGGGATGACATTTTATCCAATATGACTGCTGCAGTCTGTGATTGGCTGCAGCGGTCACATGGGGTGAAACGTCATCCCAGGAGGCCGGCCCGGACGAAGAAACAGAATTCTGGGCAAGTATAAGATTTTTATTTTTTCTAAATTGCGTTTTTACATAACATCTGCTATCTGTTGCAGGTTTTACCTCCCCATTGAATTAAATGGGGAAAACCCGAAACAAATGAGCAGTGTTTACGCAAATACAATTGACATGCTGCGGAATAAAAAACGCACCGCAGGTCAATTTCTGAGCTATTTTTTTCCCCCACTTATCATTTACACAGCGTGTGATGTGAATTGTTCACATCTAATCTACTCTGCTGCTACTGTATTAGGGCTTGTCCACACTTAATGGAATTGCTGCGTATTTTCCGCCCGTAAAATACGCAGAATACGGTAGAAGCAAAGTGAGTGAGATTTACCAAATCTCATCCTGACGTAGGGATGCACGGTGCATCTAAACTTCAATACTGTTTCGATACTGTGCATCCCTAAACGGTTCGATACCGCTATTTCCTGTATTTCGAAACTGAGCTGCGCAGCCGCACAGCTCAGTATAGTAATACATGAATGTATGGGTGCGCGGCTGCGGCTGTGTAATTCAGCCACAGCCCCGCTCCTGAGTCATGATAAGTGCGCGGGGTCAGGATGATGCGATGCGGCCGGCGCTGCACTAATGAGTGGCGGCACTGAAGACGGAACATGGCGGGCGCTCTACAAAACACCCCCATGTTCTGTCTCCAGTGCCTGAACTGCCGCTCATTAGTGCAGCGCCGGCTGCACCTCCTCATGCTGACCACGCACCCACTTCCTGTCTCTCGAGCGGGGCAATGGTTGTATTACACAGCCGCAGCCCCGCTCTATAACGGTGGAGATCAGAGAAACCTCTCATCTCCGCCGTTATTCCCCTGAATGCTGCGATCACAGCGGACTGCAGCATTCAGGAGAAAATGAGAAGGGAGGATGCCCCTGGATCGCGTCACAGGGAATTCCTGTGACGCGATCGAGGGCCATACCATATATGGGCAGACAGCCCAGGGTCTATTGACGGACCCCAGGGGTGTCTTACCATATCTCTTGTTGTTAGGGTATACTGAGGTATGTCCTAACAACAGCCTGTGTGCTATCTGTCCACAGGCTAATGTACTGGCACATATCTGATATACAGTGAAGGAAATAAGTATTTGATCCCTTGCTGATTTTGTAAGTTTGCCCACTGTCAAAGACATGAACAGTCTAGAATTTTTAGGCTAGGTTAATTTTACCAGTGAGAGATAGATTATATTTTAAAAAAAACAGAAAATCACAGTCAAAATTATATATATTTATTTGCATTGTGCACAGAGAAATAAGTATTTGATCCCTTTGGCAAACAAGACTTAATACTTGGTGGCAAAACCCTTGTTGGCAAGCACAGCAGTCAGACGTTTTTTGTAGTTGATGATGAGGTTTGCACACATGTTAGATGGAATTTTGGCCCACTCCTCTTTGCAGATCATCTGTAAATCATTAAGATTTCGAGGCTGTCGCTTGGCAACTCCGATCTTCAGCTCCCTCCATAAGTTTTCGATGGGATTAAGGTCTGGAGACTGGCTAGGCCACTCCATGACCTTAATGTGCTTCTTTTTGAGCCACTCCTTTGTTGCCTTGGCTGTATGTTTCGGGTCATTGTCGTGCTGGAAGACCCAGCCACGAGCCATTTTTAATGTCCTGGTGGAGGGAAGGAGGTTGTCACTCAGGATTTGACGGTACATGGCTCCATCCATTCTCCTATTGATGCGGTGAAGTAGTCCTGTGCCCTTAGCAGAGAAACACCCCCAAAACATAATGTTTCCACCTCCATGCTTGACAGTGGGGACGGTGTTCTTTGGGTCATAGGCAGCATTTCTCTTCCTCCAAACACGGCGAGTTGAGTTAATGCCAAAGAGCTCAATTTTAGTCTCATCTGACCACAGCACCTTCTCCCAATCACTCTCAGAATCATCCAGATGTTCATTTGCAAACTTCAGATGGGCCTGTACATGTGCCTTGAGCAGGAGGACCTTGCGGGCACTGCAGGATTTGAATCCATTACGGCGTAATGTGTTACCAATGGTTTTCTTGGTGACTGTGGTCCCAGCTGCCTTGAGATCATTAACAAGTTCCCTCCGTGTAGTTTTCGGCTGAGCTCTCACCTTCCTCAGGATCAAGGATACCCCACGAGGTGAGATTTTGCATGGAGCCCCAGATCGATGTCGATTGACAGTCATTTTGTATGTCTTCCATTTTCTTACTATTGCACCAACAGTTGTCTCCTTCTCACCCAGCGTCTTACTTATGGTTTTGTAGCCCATTCCAGCCTTGTGCAGGTCTATGATCTTGTCCCTGACATCCTTAGAAAGATCTTTGGTCTTGCCCATGTTGTAGAGGTTAGAGTCAGACTGATTAATTGAGTCTGTGGACAGGAGTCTTTTATACAGGTGACCATTTAAGACAGCTGTCTTTAATGCAGGCACCAAGTTGATTTGGAGCGTGTAACTGGTCTGGAGGAGGCTGAACTCTTAATGGTTGGTAGGGGATCAAATACTGATTTCTCTGTGCACAATGCAAATAAATATATATAATTTTGACTATGTAATTTTCTGTTTTTTTTTAAATATAATCTATCTCTCACTGGTAAAATTAACCTAGCCTAAAAATTCTAGACTGTTCATGTCTTTGACAGTGGGCAAACTTACAAAATCAGCAAGGGATCAAATACTTATTTCCTTCACTGTATGTCAGTACATTAAAGTTTAAAAATAAAGTAAAAACAAAGTATTGTTAAATTTAAAAAAATATATACATTCACCTTTTTTACAATAAACATTAAAATAAGTCTCAATACATAAAATATTCACACATTCAGTAATGGCACGCACAACAATTTTTTTGCATCATTTATGATGTGTACGCTGTAAAAAAAAAATTAACAAACACTGCTTTCATTCACTTATTAATGTGAGGCGCTAGGTGCGATGAATTTAACCTTCATGTTCCTCACATTAATAGTAATTAACCCCATCATGTACCTCGCACATTAACCCATTATGACTGAGAAACATGATGGGATTAATTACTATTAATGTGAGGCGCATTCAAAATTCATCACACGTCGCGCCTCACATCAGAAAACGGAAGAATTTTTTATTTTTTATTACTGTTGGCAAAGTATCGAAATCGCAATACTAAACGAAGTATCGGTATCGAAGTCCAAATTCTGGTATCGTGACATCCCTATCCTGACGCTGCGTAAAATTTCCGACCAGACATTTTGTCCTGCGGTGCGTATTTCTCGTACTGCAGCATGTCAATTCCTGATGCGGAAAGTGGACAGAATTGATGCGTTTCTTCAGAGGAGACGTCACCATCCCCCAACATTGAGAAAAACGCAGCAAAATACGCACCATTTTCTGCAGCAAAAATGCAGGAAATGGTGCTTTTTTTCTGCAGCAATTCCGCAGAAACTAGCAGAAATTTTGCTGCAGAAAAAAAGCACCATTTCCTGCATTTTTGCTGCAGAAAATGGTGCGTATTTTGCTGCGTTTTTCTCAATGTTGGGGGATGGTGACGTATGCACATTATACACATCACAGACACACACACGAGCATGCACATTATACACATATAAAGTACACACACGAGTATGCATATTATACACATATAAAGTACACACACGAGTATGCACATTATACACATATAAAGTACACATTGTAAACACACATGCACTTACCTTTTATGCAGGATATTTGTGAGTCTTCACTGCAGCTCTTCTCCTGCTCACAGCCCGACACAGAGCCCGCCGACAGTCTCCCCTCCCCCATGTCCCGACAGCTAGCAGCAGGAGGAGATGTTTAGAGCAGGGAAGGGGGGCTGGAGGGGGAGCTTCTAAAGCAGCAGAGACCACGGCTGCTAAGTAGGAGCGAAGCTCCCCTCGTCTCATGACAGGTGAGGTCCTGGCACCGGGGCTCCCTCCAGGGCTAGCGACGCCACTGGGCATGAGGGGGTTCGGGTGGCTATGGGCCCCCTGGGAGCCTCAGGCCCCAGGCGGCCGCCCAAACCACCCTAATGATAATCCGCCACTGAGTGAATACATAGAAGCTTCATCGCAAAAATATATATATATTTTTTTTTTAATAAGTCAATTCGAAAAACATTTATAAGCACAAAATACATACATTTAGAAAAAAAGCCTGTGTTTTTTTTAAGCTGCAAAATAATCATGACTAATATCTTCATCTGCTTGATACGGTTTGCTTTGAAAGACAGATATGGAGAATATCGAAAAGGTGTAAAAAAAGCACTGGATATCCATTCTAATTTCAAAGGGAAGGTCTTTGTGCCATATAGCGTCATTTCTAAATGGAAAAGTAACCAATCTGCATTCGTGAATCAAGGCACATGTACAGGTGACCCTTGAACTTCCGTATTTTTATTAGTTGAATATATAATGTTGCAATAATTTAAAATGTAGCTTGAAAATTAACATGAAGTGTCAGGACAAAGGGTAGGCAAAGTCTATTTATGCGGATGCCAGAATAGAAAGCATAAGAGCGAGTCATACATAAAAACTTTCAAGTAATTAAAGATGTCACACTTCCCATTTCATACCTTTCAGAAACCATGATGAGTCTGCGCTTCATGTACTTTTGGTATTCCATAGTTGCTGCAAGAAAGTAAAATATACAGTATATAAATTGTTTGACAGACACTTCATATTTGGAAACTAAGGTAATGAAGATCTAGTTACCCAGGGAGCTCAGAGTGTCAGAACTCCAACTACAGATGAGCAAATTGATCTACTAGCTTTCAGACTGAATTTTGGTCAATTTTAGAGAATAATAGGCAAATTGACTCTCCCATCGTATTCTATTGACTAACAAATGTACAAATCAGGCTAAATGATCAGTGACCAGTCTTGTATAGTTTGCATGCAGTTCTGTTTAATCCTGCAACCGTCTAACTTTACTATACTTTTAGTGGAAAATGAAGAAAAAGCTGTAAGAAAAATGTTGAAATAAATGGAGAAATACATTTTCAGCGCCATATTTTCAGATACGCTTTATATTCTTGTTGAAAAAAGGTTGGGATATAAGTTTTAGAGAAGATTGCACATATTAAGTCTACTCCGTTCACCTTCACAACTCTCCTCGTAATATTTCCCAAAAGCGTCATCCTTGGGGATATTGGGGTACAGATATTTCAGTGGGTTCTCTGGGATGTTTTCTTCAGCTAAAAGTTGGTAGTTCCGGATGATCTCTATAAGGGGGATATTGCCTAACTCTTTCTTGGTATAAGGTTCAACAGATCGGATTAAGTAGGTTCCTGTGAGGAGATATGGTAAAAACGGTGGTATCGTAAGGTGTTTAACATATTATACATCAAGGTATGGCTAAGAATGGCAAACAAAGTTCACCAACTAACACAATTCACCATAAGATCACACCATAACAATTATATTTTGGTAGAGCATACCATCAAGCTGATGGTCCACCCAGGAACATGTAATCCCTCCATCACGCAAACTTTCACTAAAGCGGAGAAGAAAAGTGCCCTGCTTCATAGTCTTCAAAAGAGCATCCTCCGTACTTCGACTCACAAATCCCATCACATAACTGTCACCAAGAGAAAAAAACAACACTGAAAAAAGGAAAAACTCGTGTTTACTAATAACTACAAAAAAAAGTTGCTTTATTTGTTTTTCTTCACTATCCCCAAACATTGGTATATTCTGCTTTGCTTGCTTACTGCTTTATTGATGCAACATTCTTTGTATTGTTTTCCATTTTCAGCATATAGATCACAGAATTGCATTGTATAGCAGCTATTTGTATTGAGGGGAATAGTGTTTGTACAGGGGTTTATGTTATCCACGTATCATGGTGTTAGCCCCTAAGATTGTTAGATAGAGTACCTCTATTCCATTTTAAATGATGTAAGTGGAGTTTATGTCAATAAATATTTTTCTATTTCTAGTTTTACATTGAAAAATATGACGTTTGGGCCAAACTGCACATTTATGAAACTCCTGGCCGCTTTTTCTTACATTACACCGCTCATGTGGTGTGCTAGTATTAATGAATCTACTCGATTGTGTATACTTTATGTTTACAGATACTAAGTCTTCTTTATGTAATGAAGTATTTTAAATCAGAACATTTATTTTAAAGGAGAAAAAACAGAATAAGAACCAGATGGGGCAATCTGTATAAGAGCACGGTTATACTGTTATATCTCTGAGGCAAACATGGTAAAGCAAGCATAGAATGAAAGACAATATGTACACTGCATATTGCATTAGTCAGCTTTTCTTTGACGATGATCCATCCGTATCTCTTCAAGGTGTCCAGGGTGATCCTGAGACTGGAAAGATTGTCCTCTCTGGGGGAGCCTTCACCAAAAGGTTCACATAAGGGATAACAGCGACTCCCCTGGTGCAGAAATGCGCCATGAAAGTCGCCAGGACCTTGTTGAAGACCCTAGGAGCAGTTGCAAACCAAGTGTGACAAACTGGAAATTCTGGAGTACCCACAGTGAAGCAAAGGAAACACTGGTGGGTCCTTGTGATAGCTATGTGGAGGTAGGCATCACGGATGTCGATGGAGGAAAAGTACTCAACTTGACTTGTTCCAATGAGGTGACCACTGACCACAGGGGTTTCATCTGTGACCTTCCAGCTCGTACGAAGCAATTAAACTTTTTCACGTGCAAGATGGGCTTGACTGACCTGTCCTTCTTTGGGGACCGTACAGAGGTTTGAGCAGAATTCTTGGAAATGTTCCGACTCTGGAATGGGGATGATCACTTCCAGAAGAAGAAAAGAACGAACAGGCTGAAAAAAAGAAGAAGCGCACTCTTAGGCTTAAAGCGAGGATGACAGAAAATACCAACATAGGGAAAGGGTCAGGAATTCTATCTCGTATCCTGCCCAACCATCCTCTCGAACCCAGGGATCGTAAACGTGAGCAAGCCATATCGCCTGAATGAATTGAAATCTTCCTCACATCCAAAGAAAAGGCTTGAAAACAGAGACACCTTCATGTGAAGAAGTTTTGAAAGTGGAGGGCTTCTGGTGCCTGTGGCGGCCATGCAAGTAGGACTTAGGCTTGAAGGATGGACGTCTGACTTCCGTAGGATGGATGGTTAGTCTTCTTCTCTGACCTACGACAGGAAGTTACAAAAGGAACGAAACCTCTGAGAATGTTGGGAAGGCTGTTAGCATCGAGGACGATTCTGAGGCAGGAGGGAACTCTTCCCGCCAGTGGCCTTAGCGATAATTTCATTCAGATGCTTTCCAACGAGTCTACCCCCAGCTAAGAGGCCAGTAAGGGCCTTCTTAGAAACATGGTCCATAACAAAAAAAAACATTTATGCCAAACTGAGTGGCGTATCGCCGCCAAACTAGCTGTCGCTCTGGCAGCGAAATGGGCAGACTCAAGGGAGTCCCCACATAAGAACTTGGAAGAATGTATAAATGGAGAGGCCAGATCAGTGAAGAGGTTTAGTCTAGACGGTGCAGTCGTTGCTAATTCAGGAAGAGGCAATTGCTGGGCGAAGGGTCACCACAAATGCAGCTTTACCCAGAGAGCCCAATCAATTGTCACGTTAAATGCTAAGAAACTCTGCATCTGACTGCGGTAGTGTGGTGCTCTTTGACAGTCGCGACACAAAAGGAGCCACCAAAGGAAAGACAGCACATTTGGAGACCATGTCCTCCAGAAAGGGGAAGAGTATATTAGGCCTCTTGGAGGCGGCCAAGTGCCTGTCAGCCTGCTTCCATTCCTAAGAGACTGGTTTGGGGAAAACCAGAGGCTGGCACTAGTGATAGCAGAAAGACACCTCTCCCTGGGAGGGACAGTCACCCTTAACATGTAAGGTATCCCTGACAGAACATATCAAGTCCTGCATAGCAGCTGCCAATTTATATCTTGCTCTGAATCAGAGTCAGAGGATTCCTCAGAGAAGACAGACTGATCCTGTAGACAGACAGCTGCTTTAGTGGTCCTAACTGGTAAGGTTTGTGAATAACAAAAAGAAGAGCGGGATCTGTCCCGGCGCTTTTGGGCCCCTTATGTGGCCTACCACAGGGAAGAGGGTGTGCTGTCCCTAGGGGAGATTCAAGGAGGGCATTGAGCTGGCCCGCTGTTTGGCATGGCAGATGTTCCAGACTCTGCTCTGGTCTGGGAAAGATCCAGTCGGGGGGTGGCCACATCCTGAGACAGTGTGTTGTCCAAGGTTGCAGGTACTTGGAGCATAGTGAGGTAGTTAGGCAGGCCACCACAACCGACACATCAGCCAGTTCCTCCTCCTGGGAGGAAGACATGCTGGAAGAGAGGGTATCCCCCCTTAACCAAGTGTCAGTGGAAGGGAACCCCCCTTTTGGGAAAAAAATAGCACACAGGGCTGGCTTGCCGGGTCCATGGTTCTGTGTTCCACCAACCAGGAGGCTGAGGATTTGTAGGGAGTAGGTCTGACAGGCCCAGTAGATGGTGCTGACTTATCTATTGCGCAGGATGAAGGGAGAACCACCTTACTGGAAGACTACACTGAGAAGAGACCACCCAGAAAAAAGCCTGCGCTGATAAGCCACTTACAATGCCAGGGCTCGCCCCCTAGCAGTCAGCACAGTGGCCGAGCAACCATTGAAGAGAAACCTGGCCTAGTCCGCCAGGAACTAAATGTGTTAGGTCCTGCTGGTGGAGAGGCGGCTGTTGATACCAGCCCGACAGAATAAGGAGCCCTCCAGAGCATAAAAGACTCGCTCGAGGAGGAAAAATAGCTCCCACTATGCCAGGGATATTGTGGTGGGGGGTGGCGTTGAGGGGGGTGGATGCACATATTCACCCTCCGATGTGTTGGATTAATGTTTTAACAGACCTAGAGTTAAAATATGTCATTCTGGACACCTGCAGCTTCCACTAAACCGAGCTTACTGCATAATGTGTTATTGAGTTCAATGTATAATCAGTACGCAGTAAGGTCTCTTTAGTGGTGGCTTCATGTTCTTAAAGTATAGCTGTCAATTAAATTTTTTCTAAGGCCTTTTTAACACGGCGTGTATTTGACGCGTTTTACGCTCCAAAAAAGCATGCTTTAAGCTTCCAATTGACATCAATGGAAAAAAGCATTGTAGTGCTTAAAACGCTTTTTTTTACGCGCGCATTTTAATGCGTCACGTAAAAAAAGAAGCGTCAGGTCAATTCCCATGGTCATTGGGAGTCTTATTACGCGCCCAAAAAAGTGCGTGAAAACGCGTAAAAAAAAAACTGCTGACCCCTGTCCACAGTCAAAAGCTCCTACAATGGGCATGTGAGCAACAGAACTGGACCATGGAGAAATGGAATAAGTTGGCCTGGTCTGATGAATCAGGTTTTTTTTCTCCATCATGTTGGCAATCGGGTGCGCGTGCGTCGCTTACCTGAGAAAGAGATTGTACCAGGAAGATGTAGTTTAGCCGGCAGAGGCAGTGTGATTCTCTGGGCAATGTTCTGCTGGGAAACTTTGGGTCCAGACATTTATGATTACTTTGACACGTACCACCTACAAAAACATTTTTTGCAGACCAAATAAATGCCTTTGTGGCAACCATATTCCCTAATGCCAGTGGCTCTTTCAGCATTATAATCTGCCCTGCCACACTGCAAAAATTGTTCAGGAATGGCTTGAGGAACATGACAGATGTTGACTTGGCCTCCAGATTCCCCAGAGCTCAAAGCGATCGAGCATCTGTGGGATGTGCTTGAAAAAAAGTCTATTAGGCAAGTGGTTTTAATGTTATGGCTAACTGGTTTATCTCCTACTAATACTTACCCATCACTCCAGATTTTTTCCAGGTGTGCTTTCACAAGGGTCAAAATCGCATCAAACCACTCCCAAAAGGTGAAGCTAACCTTTGGCATACTTTCCTGTTAAACAAAGTAGTAAACATAGAAAATTTATAGATTGCTGTACACTCACTACATTTTGCATACCATACGAGCTTTCAAGATCTCTGCTTGCTGTCAATCAATAGGAACAGTCATAGTTTACTTTGAGTGGATAAATCTCTGTCCTGGTCATGTGATGGATCACACAGGTGCTCAGCTCATTAGTTCCTGTACAGTTCTAAGAGCTGGGTCTCGTAACAGGCCGGGCAACTGTAATTCAGTCATACCATGACGCACTCTCATTTACCGGGTTAAACGGGTATTCCCATGATAATAAGTGATAGCATACCAATAGGATATGCCATAACTTGTCGGCCAGTAGTTGCCCGACTACCACACACCCCACCTATCGCCAAAACAGTTAAGCGCTGCTGCTTCTTCAGAGTTTTCCCAGTACATCATCGCAGCTCCTGGGCCCCCGGTTCCTTTGCTCTTTGTGTTCCGGCTGATTTCCGACCATGAAGAAGTAAACAGCGTAGAACGCTGAGCTAAGTGGTTTCCGTAAGTCCCATAGAACTGAACGGTAGTTACGGAAACAGCTACGCTGTTTTCATAACTCCCGACCATATAGGCAGGAAGTGGCCTTGAGGCAGCGGGAGCAGAGAAAGGTAGAACGGGGTTTAGGGGGCCAAGTTCTAGAGATAGGTGCAGATCCCAGAGGTGGAACCCGCATCCATCTGACATTTATGACATATCCTGTGAATATGTCAAATGTCCTTCATAGGAAAACCCCTTCCATGCTAAAATACATACAATTCATTTAAAAAAAAAAAAAAGCCACCAAAAAGGTCCTAGTAGAAGGACTCCCTCTCGCCAATCATAATTTTATGACATACCACATAGCATTATAAGAAGGGAACACTAGGTATATACACACAAACAACCTACAAAAATGAAGAGCCAGGTTACTAACCCATTTAAGATCAAAATACACATCTTTAAAAAAAAAAATGAATCAATAAGCCGATGCCACACATTTATCAATTCTTATTAAAAATATAAATATTCAATGAATGACATATTTGTCCAATATAGGAACTACAGGCATATTCCAGCAAAACTAAGAAAAGATCAATTAAGAAGTGCTCGAGAGACCTACCTAACCTCTTATTATTTCTGTCAGTTGCACTGTATTCACTTGGAATTGGTGGGCTATGCTAGTATTAGTGGCCTTAAGAGCGCTGTGTGCCACGTCCATGACTAACTTATTCCCACAGCTCTTTTTCTGATATATTTAGTAATGCTTTATCCCCTCGAGGCGCAAGCACTGAACACAACATTATTTACATACCCCTTCTTGTACACACTCCACCATTGACACTCATGTTGCACCAGCCATTCCTGATGTAGCATAAGCGATGTGCCTTAAACCCATATGCGTTGTTCACATCAGGACCATTATGTCAATGCGGACAGTCAATGGCAGATGTATGCAACTTTATAGGCATACAGTTGCATACTTCTGGGGCACGCGTTGGGCTGCACTTTTCAAATGTGTCCCCCAAATAATTAAAGCCTCGAATGTGGCGTGAACAGAGTCTTACAGGACCTGCATCTCCCAGACAGAGCTTTGTTCCACCAATGGGGTAATATTAAATCTTGCATTAAAGAGGAAGCAGTCTCACTGCAGAGAGAGAGAAAGAAAGAGAGAGAAAGAAAGAAAGAGCGAGAAAGAAAGAGCGAAAGAGAAAGAAAGAGCGACAGAGAGAGAGAGAGAAAGAGAGAAAGAAAGAGAGAGAGAAAGAGAAAGAAAGAGAGAAAGAAAGAGCGAAAGAGAAAGAGAAGAGAAAGAAAGAGCGAGAGAGAAAGAGAGAGAGAGAAAGAAAGAGAGAGAGAGAAAGAAAGAAAGAGAGAGAGAGAAAGAGAGAGAGAGAGAAAGAGAGAGAAAGAAAGAGAGAGCGAAAGAGAGAGCGAAAGAGCGAGAAAGAAAGAGAGCGAAAGAGAGAAAGAAAGAGCGAGAGAGAGAGAGAAAGAGAAAGAGAGAAAGAAAGAGCGAGAGAGAGAGGGAGAACACGAGAAAGAGAGCGAGAGAGAGAGAAAGAGAGCGAGAGCGAGAAAGAGACAGAAAGAGAGAGAGAAAGAGAGAGAAAGAGAGAGAAAGAGAAAGAGAGAGAAAGAGAGAGAAAGAAAGAAAGAGAGAAAGAAAAAGAAAGAGAGAGAGAAAGAAAAAGAAAGAGAGAGAGAAAGAAAAAGAAAGAAAGAGAGAGAGAGAGAGAGAGAGAGAAAGCGAGAGAGAGAGAAAGCGAGAGAGAGAGAAAGCGAGAGAGAGAGAAAGCGAGAGAGAGAGAAAGCGAGAGAGAGAGAAAGCGAGAGAGAGAGAAAGCGAGAGAGAGAGAAAGCGAGAGAGAGAAAGCGAGAGAGAGAAAGCGAGAGAGAACGGTTGAGATCCACTATACAGAAATAGCAGAGAGTGGAGAATGACTGCACATGCTCAGCCTGAGAGAAGGCAAACTACTGCAGGACGTAACCCAGGACAACATGGTAACAACAAATAAATAGGATGGGTTATTTAACCCCTTAATGACCAGCCTATTTTGGACCTTAATGACCAAGCTATTTTTTACGTTTTTCAATCGTCGCATTCCAAGAGCTATAACCTTTTTATTTTTGCGTCGACATAGCTATATAAGGTCTTGTTTTTTGCGGGACAAGTTGTATTTTTTAATAGCACCATTTTGAGGTAAATATTATTTATTGATTAACTTTTATTAACTTTTTTTTGGGGGGGGAATAGAAAAAAATCTGAAATTTCGCCACTCTTTTTTGCGTCCTAAATCTACGCCGTTTACCGTGTGGTATAAATAACACAATAACTTTATTCAGCGGGTTGTTACGATTGCAACGATACCAAATTTGTATATTTTGTGTATGTTTTACTACTTTTACACAGTAAAAACGCTTTTTTTTCTAAATTATTTGTTTTTGTGTCTCCATATTTGAAGAGCCGTAACGTTTTTATTTTTTCGCCGATGCGGTTGTATGAGGGCTTTTTTTTTGCGGGACGACTTGTAGTTTTTATTGGTACCATTTTGGAGTAGATGCGACTTTTTGATCACTTTTTAATCACATTTTTTTAAAGTCAGGATTCACAGAAAACAGCAATTTTTCTGTCGTTTTTTATTTAATTTTTTACAGCATTCACCGTGCGGGTCAAATAATGTAATAGATTTATAGTCGGGGTCGTTACGGACGCGGCGATACCAAATATGTGTAACTTTTTTACTTTATTTTGGTTTTTTAATAGTAAAGCAGTTTGTAAGGGGAAAAAGTGGGTTTTTCATTTTTTTTTTATTAACTTTATTAAACTTTTTTACTAGTCCCACTAGGGGACTATAATATGCGATTCTGCGATCGCTATTATAATACACTGCAATACTTCTGTATTGCAGTGTATTATGCCTGTCCGTTTAAAACGGACAGGCATCTGCTAGGTCATGCCTCCGGCATGATCTAGCAGGCATTCGCTCCAGGCAGACCTGGTGGCCTTTATTAGGCCCCCGGCTGCCATTGGAGACACAGACACTCGGCGATCGTATCGCCGGGTGTCGGTGGGGGAGAGAGGGAGCTCCCTCCCTCTCTCCAAAACCACTCAGATGCGGTGCTCGCTATTGAGCACCACATCTGAGGGGTTAAACGGGTGAGATCGATACTAATATCGATCTCACCCGGCAGAGCAGGGACGCTCCTAGTCCTCAGCTGCCTCTGGCAGCTGAGAGAAGGGAGATTTGACAGCTCCCTGCTGTTTACTTATTCCGATGCCGCGACGTAAAAAGTCTATGGCATCGGAATAAGGACCGTTAGTGACCGACGTAGAAACACGATGGGGGTGATATCTTCTAACATATTCATGTCAATTATTTGTATTTGCAAAGTTTAATGTATTTCATTCCGTTCTGAGTCTCTGTCGGCAGTCATCGAAGATTTGACTATATGAATAGTTCTGCACGCAGCGCTATTCTTCCTATTCAAATGACAGAAACCATGCCGAAACTTGACAGATCCTATTTAAAGTCATGAGGGTCTGTCAGGTGCCGGTGGTATCTGTCGTGCGATGGGTCGAATTATGCAGTGTGTTTTCCGTTATAAAAGGAAACCATGACACAAGTGTGAACAGAGACGGAGGTAAGCGATTCTGTTAATGTTAGGGTATGTGCACACACACTAATTACGTCCGTAATGGACGGACGTATTTCGGCCGGAAGTCCCGGACCGAACTCATTGCAGGGAGACGGGCTCCTAGCATCATAGTTATGTACGATGCTAGGAGTCCCTGCCTCGCTGCAGGACAACTGTCCCGTACTGAAAACATGATTACAGTACAGGACAGTTGTCCTGCAGCGAGGCAGGGACTCCTAGCATCGTACATAAGTATGATGCTAGGAGCCCGGCTCCCTGCACTGTGTTCGGTCCGGGACTTGCGGCCGAAATACGTCCGTTAATTACGGACGTAATTAGTGTGTGTGCACATACCCTTACATCACAGCTTGCACCGAGTTAAACACAGGCAAACACTGCAAAAGCTGACCCACAAGTCTGAGAAAAGCAGCTGCAGTAAAGTGAGGCAAGTTTACCTTAAGGGAAAGGGGTGCTCTGTAACCCTACATGGGCCCTTCTATAATTATCATATAGGTAGCTTTTACATTTTTGTTTAAAACTGCTTTTGAATATAACCTTTGGGGAAAAGGTTGTCAGCTTGTTTCACCTGCTACATTTAGCTACTTTAAACTGGGTTTTACCACATTTCATTTTTTTTTTTTTTAATTCCAACTTGCGTTTTCCTGTCCCCAAATAGTCAAAATGCTTCATTAGTATGTTCAAAGCAATTTTCTTTCTTGCCATCCTCTCCCTTGTGGTTCCGCTGTTGTTTCTGGCTATCGCATTCATAATGGACAGTCATTTTTATTGAGCCACGTGACTGCTCATTGCCCTTCCTAAACGACATATCCAACACTACCATGTATGCCCGCTCTGTACATAGTGCTGTGGCCAGGATGGCAGCAACATGCATGTAGGATTTGGCTTCCCTTATGCTTTATTCAGACGAACGGAAATCACGTCCGTGCAACGCGCGTGATTTGCACGGACCTATATTAGTCTATGGGGCCGTGCGGACATGTGCGTGATTTTTACTCAGCGCGAGTCACGACATGTCCGTTCTTTCGGCGTTTTTCGCGCATCACGAACCCATTGAAGTCAATGGGTGCGTGAAAACCACGCATGCCGCACGGAAGCACTTCCGTGCGAACTGCGTGATTCGCGCAAGAGCTGTCAAACTCTGAATGTAAACAGAAAAGCACCACGTGCTTTACTGTTTACAAATATCCAAACGGAGTGTCTTTGAGATGAGCAAATACGGACAACCGAACCGAACTTCACCAGGTTCAGCCGAACTCGTTTTGACCGAACCCGGCAAAAAAATTTTCGGTACGCGACGTCAGGAGCTAGTCACTGTCCAGGGTGCTGAAAGAGTTAAACTGTTTCAGCACCCTGGACAGTGACTTCCGATCACAATATACATGAAAGTGTAAAAAAAAAAAAGAAGTTCTGACTTACCGATAACTCCCTGCTTCTTCCTCCAGTCTGACAATTCAGTCCAAGTGACAGCTCCAGCCAATCACAGGCCAAGCACAGGCTACAGCGGTCACATGGACTGCCGCGTCATCCAGGGAGGTGGGGCCAGATGTCAAGAGAGGGACGCGTCACCAAGGAAACGGCCGGGAGGGAAGTTCTCGGTAAGTATGAACGTCTTCTTTTTTTTTTAACAGGTTGCTCGATATTGTGATCGGAATTCACTGTCGAGGGTGCTGAAAGAGTTACTGCCGATCAGTTAACTCTTTCAGCACCCTGGACAGTGACTATTTACTGCCGTCGACTAGCCTCATCTCTATGATGGCGGCTGCGCGAAAATCACGCAGCCGCGCATCATACACGGATGACACACGGAGCTGTCAAGTGGTTTTTGCGCGCGCAAAACGCCACGCTCGTGTGAGTCGAGCCTTACAGAGACCCAGCAAGGGAAGAAATGCTACTTTAGATATACACTGCGCATGCTCGTCCTCTAATAGTGAGAGAAATGAACTAAGAGTAGGATATGGGGTATCTGTTTCATAGTACATATAATGTGCATAATTTTGAAATAGTGTAAATTACAAATATAATTATTTTTTTACTGCATACTTTAACATTGATAATAAACGGTATGGTGGTAAAACCACTCGAAGGAGTTGTTCCAAAATTCCATGTATTTTTTATTTTTTTTTGTTCTTCTTAAAACGCTAAGATTCATGCAGATATTGTGAATGCACACTAACTATGCCTTCACCTATCTTTTATGTCATATCAGTTTCCAATTCGGCCACCCCGAGGCTTTGTTACATCTCCAAAGAAAGCTTGCAGAATGGGTGGTCCAGCACTTCAGAGCACGTGACAGCCCGCAAACTACATTACCGAGGCGCACCCTGCACTCTCCTGTGCCCTTAGGTAAACTGCGTATGCTCAGTCTCACTGAATAGAGCCAGAGAGGAAGAGACCCACTATACCGAAATAGTGTAGAGTGTAGAGTGGAGAACGTAACCCAGGATAGCATTGTAGCTACAAACCAATAGGATGGGGTATTTAAGGGGGGGGGGGGGGCAAATACAACTAATTGACATAAATGAATGTTTATTAACAGTTAGTAAAAAGGGGCAAGAATATCCCTTTAAAAGGGGTTATATGGAGATTTTTACTCCTGAAATGCCCACCCTGCTCCACCGCAACAGCTTCAGGTTCCTTTTGCTTTAGTTTTGTAAGCTCCTGCATCAGTCACGTGCCGTTCATTGGTCATGTGCTGCTGCAGCCAATCACTGACAGCAGCAGGAGCTTCTGGGACCAGAGCCACAGTACTGGAGCGGGGCAGGCATTTCATGAGGCAGTATCAGATTGTTTATTCTTTTATACCATTACCTGCCCAGGAAAAATGTTGAAAGTATCGGATTAACTCATTTAAAACTTAAAAATAAAAATCTGTGTTATTACAGTTACAGCTAATATGTACTTTTACCTTTGAGAACTTACTCCACATCACAACGCTGTGCTCATTTGGTACTGCCCCTTGCAAAAAAAAAAAACAAAAAACTGTTAAAGATCTGTTTAAGGGCAAAATATTTTAAGAGAAAAGTAAAAAATTACTGAAAAAAAACATACACACTATAAATGCAATTAATGTCTTTCCAGTTCTTGACATATGCTTAATATTAATATCATATTTTAATTAAACACAAAATAAAATCACACGCCACCAAATACATAACCGGATTTGATCATTTAAGGTGTACCAATCCTTAAGAAGAAACCTCCTGCATATGTAAGTTAGATGTAATGCAGCCAGAAATGTGTCTAACCTGCGTATTTTTGGATCTTTTTACTTTTCTGTGTTGGTTTCTGTAAACGTAATCTTTTTTTCTGTCCATACTTGATGAGTGGGCTCTTCCTTGGGTGATTTCGGAGCTATATGGTGTGGTATGAGCTAATCAGATGTCTTCCCCGCTGTAGTTTTATTGAAAGGCTGATAAGCTGCAGCTGCATCCCTCACCTCTCCCATTTTCTATTTAGAGTTTGCTCTCACACTGCGGCAGCTGCATGCGAACAAACCAAGTGTCGCTCGATTTTGCCGGTAATACCACAGCGTGCATGCGCATCCGTATTGTTTTTTACTAGACTGATCATTGGTAACGGACATGGTTTCTGAACATTTTCAGAGAATCTGCAGGACTGGTTGCTTTACAGCAAGACACAGGACACTGAGGTGGCTGAGCTCTGGGGACACAGAGAATATAGATTTCTTTATATATTTCTCCATTTTAATTGTCATATAAGACAAATTAGATCAAAAGGAAAGGCGAAGATAAAGGGAGCTAGTGCTGGGATATATATATATTTTTTTCATGCATTTTCTATGTTAAGTCTTCCTTTAACCCCTTCATGCATTATCAAGTACATCTACGTGATAAGCGTCATTGGGAGGCTGAGTGCGCGCCATACGCTGCAGGGGTCAGCGGTGTTTTATAGCGGACACCCAGGACTAACGGCCGGGAACAGCGATTGCGCTGTTAATGGCCGTTTAACCCCTCAAAAGATGCGGTGAATCGCGACCGCAGCATCGGATGCGTTGAAAAGAGGGGGGGGCGGCCTCCTCCGACAGCTAATCGGCGCCCCCACACCGCCATCAGGAGGGGGCTGTGGTTGTCATGGCAGCCCAGGGGTCTAATGAAGGCCCCCAGGTTTGCCTTTTGTCTGCCTTTGTTAAGCCGTGTCTCTGGCACGGCTTAACAGAAGTCTGTAAAAATGACAATATACTGCAAAACTTTAGTATTAGATCGCTGGTCCAAATCCCCTAGGGGTACTAATAAAATGTGTAAAAAAATAAATAAATAAAAAGTTTAATAATGGTGATTATACCCATAAACATACATACACATATATATAGACATATGTATGAAAATCAAGCAATAACTGATTGTATGGTACAAAATTGTGTACTATAGGTTATGGTTTAATTTTCATACATATGTCTCTATATATATGTCTATGGTTATTCTGTCTATAGTTTGAGATATATATATATATATACATACATACATACATACACACACACACACACACACACACGTTTATTGTTAAAAGTTTTTTTGGGCTTGAATTTATATAGGTATTCAAAATACAGTTATTAGTAGTGAAAAACTATTAAAAGTTAAAAAAACAAAAATTGGTATCGCTACATACGTAAAAGTCTGAACTATTACAATATACCATTATTTAACTCGCATGGTGAACGCCATAAAAAACGGAAAATGTGAAACGTTGAAAAATGTAATAAAGTGATCAAATCCTTTCTGGTCTTACGATTAACTGGCAAAAGTCGGCACTGCTCCCAATTGATCCCTTACCCACGGCCTTTGGTGGGAATGGGGACCCATTGTGTTGAGCAGATACGATACTTGGGTATTGAGGTGACTAGGCGACTGTCTGATTTTGAAGATCTTAACCTGACTCCTATACTACAGAAGTTTAAACGTAAGATTGGTGCATGGTGCAAGCTATCTCTTTCGTCGTGGGTCGGGTAAATCTTATTAAAATGATACGGATGCCGTAGTTGCTCTACATATTGCATAATGCACCGGTGTGGATCCCGCACAATAGGTTTCACAGGATAAATGCTCTGTTTCGTGATTTGATTTGGCGCAAAGGTCAACCTAGATTGAGGCTGGAAATATTGCAGAGGCCCAAGGATTCGGGGGGGGGCTTGCTCTCCCTAACACCTCAGAGGCTGGGTACGCGTGGGCCTCGGCATTGATGCTGCAATATCATTTGACATGTGATGTGTTGCTAGAGGCTGTTGAGGGTGGACGTCTCTCCGGTAGACGCGTTGTGTGTCCAACGTTGGATTTTAGCCACAGAACATGGAGGAAGGCTAAACAACTGCGAGGGGTGCAAGGTCACATGGAATATACTCCCTTGTGGGGGAATGGTTCGCTCCCAGAATTTTTTGCGCTAGATGGATTGGAATACTGGAAAGAGATGGGGGTTACGAGGGTTTCCCAACTGGTTAGTGGGCCTGACTTTAAATCCTTCCGGCAGTTTCAGGATGATTTACATATTCCCCATAGTAGGTTTTACAGGTATTTACAATTAAGGCATGCCTATCAGAAACAATTCTCCCAGTCTTCGGTGGTTATACAACAGGATGCTCTTATTCAAATCCTGGGCCCTGCTGGAAATATACGAAAGGAACTATATTGGGGGTGTATCAGCTGCTTTTGTCCAAATTTTTGGATAAATATCCTTTAGTTGCTATGAAAAAATGGGATTGGGACATACCTGGGTTGGATGAGGAGCAGTATTCTGCTATAATTGAGGCTGTCCCTAATGTTTCTTTGAGTGAGGGTAATAGACTCTCTCAGTTGTATATACTACATCGTGTTTATAAAACGCCGGTGATGCGTATTGAGGTTCGGCCTGATGCTACGTGCCCGAGATGTGGTCTGGACCCTGCTGATCTCCTCCATATGCTGTGGAATTGCCCAAACCTAGATCTGTTCTGGACCGGACTCTTGACATTTGTGTGGAGGGTGTTTCCTATGTCAATGCCCAGGGTCCCTAAGGTCTGTTTGCTGGGTTTTGTAGATGAGCTGTAGATTGTAGCTGTTTGTAGATTTCTTTTTGAGTATGTTTTTATATTTGTTAAAACTGTTCAATAAAAAATATGTGATCAAATAGTTGTAAGTACCAAAAAAATAGTACCAATAAAAACTACAGCTTGTCCCGCATAAAGTTAGCCCTCACACACTCACGTCGCTTGATCAATGGAAAAATAAAAAACAGTTATGACTCAGAATGTGGTGAAACAATACTATTTTTTAAAGTACTATTTTTTAAAGTAATAAAATATCAAAAAACCTATATAAATTTGGTATCACTGTAAACGTATTGAGCCACAGAATAAAGTTAAAGGGATCCTATCACCAGCATGTCACCTATTGAGCTTTACTTATCCCTCACTGGCCGCTGCTATCAAAAGTTCATTGCCGTTATCCCCTCTCCTAAACTCCTCCTCCAACTGTAAATAACGGTCTGCAAGCATTTTGCGCCTTTAATCGTAATAATCCGGTGTCACATCAAAAGAGGACATCAATGTACAAGCGCGGGATTTTGTGTGCTGGGGGAAGGCGAGGGGCGGTCAATCAAAAGTGAGGAGGCGGGAAAACTCGGGAAGACTTGAGGAATGAAGATATGACTCTTTTCAAATGAAGATTTGACTCTTATGCTCATTAGGATACGGTGTGGAAACACTAAAAAACGGAATACTAAAGCTACAGAGCTGACTAAGAAGACAATTATAGGTTATATAGAAATGATTTTTCAACCACTACCACCAAGTATTGCTGGTTTAATAGGTGAAATGCTGGTGACAGGTTCCCTTTAAGTTGTCATTTTTACTGCATAGTGAAAGGCGAAAAAACTATAACCAAAAAACAATGTAGGAATCGCCGTTTTTTCCAATTTCAGCCCGCAAATATTTTTTTTTCTTTAGTTTCCCAGTACATTAAATGGTACTTTAGATGGTGCCATTAGAAACTACAACTCCTCCCGCAAACAATAAGCCCTCACACCACTCTATTGAAGAAAAAATAAAAAAGTTATGATGGCCCTTGGAACGTGGGGAGTGAAAAACATTAAAAATGGCTCAGTCCTTAAGGGGTTAGGGGGGCTGCCACAAGGAAGTAGTATGTACTAGTTGGATATCCCCCCTTTAATTATACCTGCGATAACTAAACTTCCTTTATATAAAAGCCTAATAATCCCCCCAAAAAAGGGTCTTTACACTTTATGCACTTTACAAATTTAACAAATATGAAAAGTAGTACACATACTGTATTTGAGAACTATGAAGACTTAATAGATAAACACAAGTATGGAAGCCCTATAATTCATAAATAATAGGGAATATGCCTGCACCAATCTCAAATGAAATAAAATATTGTGATAAAAAAGTAGACTAAACAACTAAAAATCTGTACCACAGAGCTTCTTTCCCAGCATTTTCAGCTGGTCTTCATTCAGACCCCGTTTTGTGCAGAATGAGAACTGCCAACTGAGAGCATCCGCTATGAGATTCCAAGATGCTGCAGGAGGTTTGGAGAAAAAAGTCACATCCTAAAAATAAAAACATACATACAAATTTATGAAGCCAATTATTTAGGGTTGCTCCATACAAGAAGCGAACAATTACTTTTAGGCACTAGAGTCGATTTTATCTATCTGCAACTACAAAGTTATTGCTTTATTGTTCAACATTTAATATCTCACATAAAATCAGTAATTCAATGCGAAAGACATAACATTTCCCTAATAAAACAGTTATTCCCATCTCAGACATTTACGACATGTCCCCAGGATATGCCATAAATGTCTGATAGATGCGGGTCCCAGTGCTTGCTCGGCTCTTTCTGTAACTCCTATAGAACAGAATGGATAGAGCCGCGCGCATGAGTTGCCACTTCTCCACTTAGTCACCGTCTAGAATCGGCGGCCCGCATCTATCAGACATTTATGGCATATCCTCTGGACGTACATGCCAGGTTTTTCGGGGGCCATAGATGCTCTTTGTAGAACGCTTTGCTCTGACTAATATGTGTATCCTGCACATTATAAATAGTTATTACTTTCTTAAAAAGTAATGTCATTATCACTGGGATATGCCCTCATTTTATGAGCGGTCGGGGTCTGGCCATCTAACTATGGGAAATCCTACTGATATACCGTCACGTCTTCTGATGGGAAAACCTTTGTAACTTCTTAATAGAGTATTTTAAAATGGATTTTCTATACCAATCTAAACTGGCACCAATTTAAAGTTCATGCTGTACGCAAATTACGGCTGCAGAACTTTAGTGCCAAAAGGAGTAAGTGGTGATAGACATCTAATCATTATGCCAAGGAATTCTAATTGATAAGCGATAATTGTTTATTGCTGGAAATCCTTTTTCCACAGTTAAATACAACTTCTTCCACCACTCTGCACCACCCAAAAAATTAAGAGTGATCCAGCTGACCTCACTGAAGTAACTCCACAAACCCCCAAAACCACTTTTGCGTGAGCACTCAGCTGGCCATACATTACCAGTCGAGTCTGAGCTGAAAGGGAAAGACAACATGTAATACAAAGACAGTCCAGGTCTGCCTCAGAGACGCTCTTTATTAGCGGCTCCACGCTATGACTAATAGAGGGGCAGGACACACTAAAAGAAGTAGGGGGTCATTCTAATCAAGCAGAGTCGACATGCACTTGGCACACTACCCTCTTGGCCTGATGAAGACGCTAGTCCGGCGTTGAACCGCGTAGCCTCTTGCTTTTACCAATAAAGCTGTCAATATTACTTACTTGGATGCCTCTTTGATGTTAGCAGCACTATTGTATGGTCTAGCATTTACTTTTGTGCTGACCGGATCGGACCTAGCCGCAGCTTTATCATATCCATTTACTTACCTACACCAGTGTCGTACCTGCTTTTGCACAACCTCAATAGGTGATTATTATTCATCTTACTGTTATATTTTGCTCCATTACCTTGGGTAACCTGCACCATGTGGCGCCATGTTTTCTTCCTTTCCTTTAGGCTTTGCACACTACAGGATCTCTGACTAAGAAAACCGAATGTTTCTGTGTATAATTTTAATAGTGTAAATACAGTACTTAGCCACAGCGACTCTTACCTTGGGATTAGAGCTAAGTAAGTTGAACCACAATACTGATGCCCATGCTCGTGCAAACTGAATGATGTTGGAGATCACAACAAAAGGCAGGGTAGTAGCCTAAAAAAAGACGTGTCAAAGACATTAACATGGAAAGGTTTGTGGAGTAGGGGGAGAAACACTGCAACAATCATGTTATGAAGGAAGAGATCAACATTTTGGAGAAAGGCCTTCTAAGTACGCTAGGGAGAAGACTAAAAAATCACTGTATACTCTCGATTTATAAGATAACTGGTTTGCGTAGATATATTATATTAATAGATGACTTTGCTACTCAGTTACTGCACAGAAACCTGAATTCTACTCGAGGCAGTTTTAATAAACCAAAAGCAATGGGATCCAACCTAACCACTATAATGCTTCGAACTCCCAAGGAGTAAAGCAAATTAAAGCAAGGGTACATTCATATGACACGTACCAATCTGTCATTTCCAAAAATGCTTACTGAAGTAATGGCACTTATGAGATACAAGATGACAAGAGATTTATCCATGCTCTCCCAAAGTCAAAATAAAGAACAGAATGTTTTAGTTAAATCTTAAAAGCGACACTTCTGTCGAAAAGGGGTATTTTTTGAATCTCAATATTCATGGAAAACAATATTTTTAACAATATATATGTAAAACCCCTTAACCCCTTCCCGAAGGAGCCATTTTTCGGGGTTTCCTCCCCACCTTACAAAAGTCATAACTTTTTGATTTTTCTGTCGATACAGCCATTTGAGGACTTGTTCTTTGCGGGACGACTTGTAGCTGTTCATAGCACCATTTAGTGTACCATATAACGTACTGGGAAACTAGAAAAAAAAATGTCCTTGTGGGTTGGGATGGGAAAAAAAAACGGTTCCTCCATTGTTTTTGTGGGTTTTGTTTTTACAGAATTCATTGTGAGGTAAAAATAAACATATTTACCCTTAACCCCTTCCCGCCGCAGCCACTTTTGGACCAAATGACAGAACCTCATTTTTTTAAATCTGACGTGTGTTACTATATGTGGTAATAACTTGGGAATACTTTTACCTATCCAAGCGATTCGGAGATCGTTTTCTCGTGACATATTGGTAGTGAAAAAATTTGCAAAAAAAAAAAGCATTTTCTAAATTCAAATGTATATGCTTGTAAGACAGATAGTGATACCACACAAAATAGTTACTAGTTAACATTTCCCATATGTCTACTTTAGATCGGCATCATTTTATTTCTTAACATCCTTTTATTTTTCTAGGACGTTACAAGGCTTACAAGTTTAGCAGCAATCTCTCACATTTTCAAGAAAATATCAAATGCCCATTTTTTTAGGGAACAGTTCAGTTCTATGCTTCCCCGGCTGAGAAGACTCTTTTGGCCATATTGAATAGTTTCGTTTTCAGCTACTAACGGAAAAAAATTTTGTAACTTTTTTTTTTTTTAACAAAAAAATAAACAGCGCTACTCCCAACTGGGGAATGAGAACAGTCCAGCGCCCAGCGACACTGCTTTATTCAATGAGTAAGGGTACCCTACCTACCAGGGGAAAAACTAAATGAGACGTGGCATTGCTACCTAACAGGGAACTCGGGCAGTGGGCAAACTAGGGACACAGCAGGGTGATGGCAACCAGGTACTGCGTCAGGCGATAGCTGGGCACAGATCACAGTACGGCAGAAGGACACCGTGGGTGACTGAAATGATATATTTGCTAATCAATGGGCACCAAAGGGGCAGATCGCTGGGTTTTATATCTCTTTTCCGCTGTCTTTTCACTGACTTCCGACTGACAAGCTCTCTGACAGAAATGAGCTGGTCAGAGCCGGAGATGCCGACAAAACCAGCCTCCTGTGCTGTGATTGGCCAGTCAGTACTGACTGGCCAATCACAGCGCTTGCCGGCATGGTACCATTCTGATTGGTCCTGTGCCGAGAGTCCTGCTCGTCAACGGTCTATGACCGTTGCGATCAGGATGCTGTCACCGTGTCTATTGACACGGTAACAGTTTAAAGCTTGGCGTAACTGTACGACCTATTGCGGGAAATCACTTTGATTCTGAATGTACAGTCATGCCCAATCGCGGGAAGGGATTAATGACCAGCCTATTTTAGGCCTTAATGATGAGCAATTTTTTACGTTTTTCCATCGTCGCATTCAAAGAGCTATAACTTTTTTATTTTTCTGTCGACATAGCTGTATGAGGACTTGTATTTTTGGGGTGACAGCTGTATTTTTAATGGCATACATAGCTATGTATTACTACTTTTACACAGTAAAAACACTTTTTTCAAAATTATTTGTTTTTGTGTCGCCATATTTCAAGAGCCATAACTTTGTTATTTTACTTCTGACATAGCTGTATGCGGGACGACTTGTAGTTTTTATTGGTACCATTTTGTAGTATATACGACTTTTTTATCATTTCTTATCAAATTTTTTTGAAGGCAGGATGAGAAGAAAACATAAATTATGGCATTATTTTCTATGTTGGTTTTTACGGCGTTCACCGTGTGTTTTAAATAATGTAATAGTTTTATAGTAGAGGTAGTTACGGGCGCGGCAATACCAAATATGTATAAGTTTTTTTTTTTTTGTTTTTTTTTTTTAGATAAAAGCATTTTGTAAAGGGGAAATAGTGGGTTTAATTTTTTTTTTAACTTTATTGGCTCCCGACTGCTGGATGTGTTTTTACGGCCAGCGGTCAGGGACCAGGTCCTTAAAACCCGCGCCATAGACTATTTTCGGCGCGGGTTTTAACTTGCTGCCCGAGCTGAAAGTCGGGTCTCCGGCAGTCAGTGACTGCCGGGGACCCTGCGGAGAAGATGGAAGCAGCTGGAAAAAGATGGTGTAAAAGAAAGAAAAAAAATATGTAAAAGTCCCCCAAAGGTCTTTTCTGACCTGTGAGGGACAGTCCATAGTAATAAAAAAAATAAAAGTAAAGTGCAAAAAAATTAATAATACACATAAAATACCCACCCCAAAAAAAAACGTTCCCCCCCGCCAATCGTTGTCGGAACACTAGCCCTGACCCAATTACCCTAATAAAGACATGTAATATATTAAAATTTACGGTAGACAAGGACGACCACGAATAAAAGGTCTATTTTAGGGTAAAACTATGTTATTACCAAAAAAAAAATAGCTGAAAAGTAAAAAAGCTTATTTTTTTACTATTATTTTCAAACTTTAAGCCTAAAAATTCTAAAATAGCAAAAAGGATGTGTAGAAAGATGATAAAAAAAAAGTCCTGAACTGGTTAATTATTATGAAATGAATTGAAATTTATTGAAATTTTTTTTTTTAGTCCCACTAGGGGGCTTTACTATGCGATCGCATCACGAGTGTGCCGATGGGGTGAGAGAGATTGCCCCCTCCCTCTAAAACCACTGGGATGCGGTGGTCGCTATTGACAGCCGCATCTGAGGGGTTTAAACGGGCAGGATCCTGTAGCCGAGAGCACGGAACTTTTACCGCTCCCGTCTGCCTGTCTTTATTCAGATGCGTTGCCGTAAAAAGGCTACTGCATCAGAGTAAAGCTAGTAAGTGACCGCCATAAAAACAACTATGTTAAAGAAGTAAACTCAAGCACTCCTTAGGTTGATTTGCAAAAGTGGTTTTTCTTTAGAATTCTAAATAAAACCACTTAAATAAAACCACTTTTTGCAAATCAACCCAAGGAGTCCTTGAGTTTACCTCTTTAAGATTTACGGGGTGGGAACCCTACCCAAACCACCCAGAAGAACTTGCAGAGTACCACAGATTTTGATCATCATAAAAACAACTATGGGCGGTCACTAATGAGTTAACGTCATTCTGGTTATATATGGTGGTACCAAGTATAATAGATATTTATTTATTTATTTTTTTGTTTGTTTTACAAGGAAAAAAATATTAATTGTTAAAAATGAAATTTGTTTTCTGTCACCATATTGTGAGATCAATAACTTTTTTATTTTTCTGTCGATGGAGCAGTGTAAGGGCTTAATTTTTGTGGGGCGAGCCGTAGATTTTTTTAATTGGTATCATTTTTGGGTACATAAGACTTTTTGATCTGTTTTATTCAATTTTTTGAGAGATGAGGTGACCAAGGAAAATGCGGTTTAATATATTTATTTTTACTGCGTTCACTGTCCACATTAAATGTTGTTATATTTGACTTTTACAGACGTGGCGATACCAGTTATGTTAATTTCGGGTTTTTTAACAATGCTTTCAGGGTAAAAAGTAGGGTTTTTCAACTTTTTATATTTTGGCGGCGGTGCGATGGGCCATTGGAGGGGGTCGCTTTCTCTTTTTAACAACTTAGACACTACGGTCAAAAGTTAATGTGTGATTCTAAGGAGTTAAACTAGCAGGATCGTAGAAATATATGATCCTTCGTTGTAGTGAAGTGTCGGCTGTGACATACAACGGACACCTGCAAATAATGCAGTGGGCTCAGTTCGTGAGCCTGCTCCATACTTTCCCTCCCTCCCGACTCTGCTGTATATATACGGTGGATGTCGGGAAGGGGTTCAGGATGTGGCTCATTGTGGACTTCATGGCCCAGCCCAATTTTTCAAAATCGGATATGTGTCACTTCATGTCGTAATAACTTTGTAATGCTTTTACTTATGCAAGAGATTTCTGAGATTATTTTTTCGTGACACCTTGCACGTTATTTTACTGGTAAATGTAAACAGCATTTATGAAGTTTTTAAATCTTTAGGCGTTACACAGGAATTAAAGGCAAAGTGAAGGTAATATTTTTTTTTTATTTGTAGATATTTACATTTTAATTTAAAAAATTCTGTAGGACTGTAGGTGCTGACAAATAAACCTTACTCAAATTTTTTAGAAATATCCAAATCAAATGTGTCCCTAGTGTGCAAGCACTGAGGCTCACAGGCCGCAGAAATGAAGCTACACCGTGTGGATTTTGGGGCCTCCGTTTTATTAGGATGATTTCCAGACAACAATTCAGTTTTTTAGAGGCATCGAGGTGCCAAAACATAATTCCCCATTTTGGAAACTACACCACTCAAGGAATTTATCTAGGGGTGTAACTACCAATTTGACCCCATGGGTGTTTCATACAAAATTATTAAAATTGTACCGTAAATATATTCTTCCCAATAATTTTTAGTTTTAGCTCAAAATGTTTAATTTCCCCGAGGAATATAGGAAAAAAACAAAAACACCCAATTGTTATTCAATTTCTCGCGAATATGGCAATACCCCATATGTGGTCATAAACTGCTGTTTGGACACACGGCAGGGCTCAGAAGTGAAGGAGTGCCATTTGACTTTTGGAGAACAGAGTTTGGTGGATGGGTTTGCAGAAGCAATGTTGCATTTGCAGGTACCTGTACAGTAAAAACAAAAACGATTTTGGAAAATGCACCCCTTTAAGGAATTTATCTATAGGTATGGTGAGCAATTTGACCCCGCCGTTATGTTGAAGGAACTAGTGTACAATGGATAATGCAGAGTAAAAACTACATTTTCCCATTTGCCATTTCAGTACTCAATATGTTGTGCTGAGTTTGTGCCACTCTAAAAAGACAGCTCTCTAATTATGCTGTGTTTCCGGATTTTAGAAAAACCGAATATGTGCCACTAAGCCTTTGCCTGGACATACGACAAGGCTCAGGATTGAAAGAGCACCATGCGCATTTGATGATTTACACAGCATTAACCACAAATGCATTGGCTCCTAGGTGAAATAAAAATGAAGTAACCTCAGCTCAAGGCATTTATCAAGGGGTGTAAAGAGCATTTTAACACCACAGGTGTTTTCCAGAAATAGCTGTAAGGATGTCTGCTCCAGACCAGACTCTAAGACTGTGTCTTTGTGGTTTAGCGGAGACGCAAAAAGATTGTCATTTGGAGTACCCCACCTTTGACAGATTTTGTTAAAAATGTCCGGATAAGGCGACCATTCCCCGGGATCTAGCTTCTCCCAACTGAGGAAGTAGACTGTCCACTTGTTCACACATGCCATGTGGAAAGCTGGGACGTGACTCTCTGCCCAGTGGAGAATCCAAAATGATTCCCACCTGGCCCCCCATCTCCTAGTGCTGCCCTGACGGTTGAGCATCTGGAGAAGAGGCATTAAATGACAGAGCACCAGAAATATGGCCCTCACATCCAGAAGATTGATTTGCAACAGTGCCCTGTCCCTGGACCACGTGCCCTGAGCAGGCCGAACCGCCCCCCCCCCCCAGTCAGTCCAAGGACGCTGGCATCTGTTGAAATAACCAGCCACCGGAAAGGCAGGAACGACCAAATGGCCGGGGAGGTCGCCCATCAGGGAAACTCCTAGTAAACCCGTAGGGAAAGAAGAATCATCTTGTTTCGTGAATTACTAGGAGTTGTCCCAGCATGTGAAGATTGTCTTCTGGAGAGACCTTGTGTGAAATGGAGCATAGGGAATGTCCTCGAAGGCCAACACCATCTTGACCAGAACACTCATGCAGAAACTAATTGGAAACAGATCCCTATCCCTGGTGAAGGAGAGCCACCCCGGCTTAAATGGCTCTGATCTTGTCCACTGGGAGGGGAACTCTCGCCGACAGTTTAGAAAACCATGCACAGGAACTCCATTTGCTGATCTGGCACCAGAGACAACGTCTCCTCGTTAATGACCCAGACTAAACTCTTCAAGGCATCCAGGGTGATCTTGAGTCTGGAAACATTGTCCCCTTTGAAGGGGACCTTCCCCAAGAGGTCGTCCAGGTAAAAGTTAACAGCAACTCAATTGGTGCGGAGAAGAGCATTGGGAGTCACCAGGACCTGGTGAAGACCCTAGGAGCAGTAATGAACCCAAATGCAGAGGAAATTCTGGAAAGCTATTGCAATAGGGATGTGAAGGTATGCACCCCGGATGTCTATGGAGGAAAGGTACTTGCCTTGTTCCAACAAGGCGACCACCAGAAATCGCCCAGTGCATACAAAGCAGTTTAACTTCTTCAGGTCCAGAATGGCCCTGACATTCTTTGGTACTGTGAAAAGGCCGAGTAGAACCTTTGGAAATGTTTCAATGCAGAAATGAGAACAATCACTCCTGATGAAGGAGGTAACACACAGCCTGGAATGCTCTGGGGCTCGAGAAGGGGGCAGGGGGGGGGGATAATAAAGTGACTTGAGGGAAGGTCCAGGGGCTCTATTTTGTATCCGGATTCCGTTTCTGGAGGGAGCTTTAAACCACGGAGTCACCGACAGCCCACTGGCCGGGGACTCAAACTGGGGAAGCCCCCTGACATCACTTTCCATATATGTACAGTCATGGCCGGCCTTAGCTACGTGCGACCAGTGCGGTCGCAGAGGGCGCCGGCTATCATGCTGGAAGGGGGGCGCAGCACAGTGAATCTACCCTACGCTATGGCTAGTGCTCGGGGCGCCAGCATGTCCGCTACTACTCACTGACTTTAACACTGGCTGCCCCGCCTCCTTGTTTTGCGTCCTGAATGATGATCAAGCGTGAGCCGCGTGATGACATCATTCAGGACACAAGACAGGGAGCTGGAAGTAATAATCAAAGCACTGGAGGGAGGAGACTATCATCCCATGCGCTCCTGAACTGCAAATTCTCCATGGCAGCTTGCTCCAGCAGCATGTATTAGCAGCCGCTGTGCACGGTTTGTGAAATCCTATCAGGTCAGTCAATGACTGGGGGCTTTAGTTGAATGGGGGTCAAAAAAGGGCAATAATGGTGCTCATTTGCCAATTATTGCCCCTTTAGTGTCCTTCTGTTCATTGCCCCTTTGATGTCCATTTGCTATTAACACGTCAGTGTCGTTCAGTGCCACCTTGGTGCCCATTTCCCACTTATTGCCCATTTAGTGGCCTTCTGTTCATTGCCCCTTTGATGCTCATTTGCCAATTATTGCCCCTTTATTCTTCTGTGACAAAGGGTAAAGGGACAGTAAATGGCAAATAGGCATCAAGGTGGCATTGAACGATGGCAAATGGGCACATAATTCAGTGCCACACACCTCCCTGTATATGATGCCACACGGCCTCCCTGTATATGACGCCACACGGCCTCCCTGTATATGATGCCACAAGGCCTCCCTGTATATGCCACACAGACCCCCTGTATATGATGCCACACAGCCTCACTGTAGATGCCACACACCTCCCTGTAGATGCCACACACCTCCCTGTATGTGCCACAAGGCCCCCATGTATGTGCCACAAACATCCCTGTACGTGCCACAAGGCCTACCTGTACGTGCCACGCAGCCCCGATGTAGGTGCCACGCAGCCCCGATGTAGGTGCCACGCAGCCCCGATGTAGGTGCCACGCAGCCCCGATGTAGGTGCCACGCAGCCCCGATGTAGGTGCCACGCAGCCCCGATGTAGGTGCCACGCAGCCCCGATGTAGGTGCCACGCAGCCCCGATGTAGGTGCCACGCAGCCCCGATGTAGATGCCTCACAGCCCCGATGTAGATGCCTCACAGCCCCGATGTAGATGCCTCACAGCCCCGATGTAGATGCCTCACAGCCCCGATGTAGATGCCTCACAGCCCCGATGTAGATGCCTCACAGCCCCGATGTAGATGCCTCACAGCCCCGATGTAGATGCCTCACAGCCCCGATGTAGATGCCTCACAGCCCCGATGTAGATTATACCACACAGCCAGACATGAATGCCCTACATACTCACCGATGCAGCGCTGTCTTTAGGTAAGGTACCTAGTCTTCACGGGATCTGCGGCGACGCAATGACACACTCACGATGCAGCGCCGTCTCCGGTGGTCTGGTCGATAGTCTCACGCGATCTGCGACGTCATTGCGTCGACTTCGCAGAACCCGTGAGACTAGCAACCAGACCAGAAGAAGTCGGCGCTGCATCTGTGAGTATGTGTCGTCGCGTCGCCGATAGCCAGCAAGGGAACTAGTGCCCCCTAACAGTATAAAAATAATCTTTAATAATATAATATAATATATTACAACCCCTTCAAAGAAACAGTATTTTGTCCTCTAATTGTGCCCACAGTATTATGCCACCTGTAGTACCCCTACACAGTAGAATGTCCGCTTAGTGGCCCACACAGAATATAGTGCTTTTGCCATATTGCCATATAGCCTCCCTGTAGACAGTGCCATAATCCCCCACCTCCTTTTTGTAGATCGTGCCATACAGCCCTCCCACCTCCCCCTTGTAGACCGTGCCATACAGTCCCCCACCTCCCCCTTGTAGGCAGTGCCCCCAAACAAAAACTGTAGTCACCTAGGCCCCGTTCCCATGACGAACTGAGCTGCTCCATGACGGGATTCTGTAGCCTAGTACAGTTTCCCAACCGTTTCGGACTCGAGGCAGCACTGGAAAAACAACATTTCCTCAGGGCCCCCCTACCAAAAATTGTTTCGAGAAATACAGAAAACAGCTACGAACAAGCACTACACTCATAGGGTCAGTTCACACACGTGTTGTGTAAGGCAAAAAAAGTTGTTTGACCTGTTTTTTATGTTTTATCTTAAGCTGTTGAAGCGAATGCAAAAGACGCAGGAAAAAAAAGCTCCAAACGAGCGCCGCAGGTATTTTCTGCCTCCTATTAATTTCAATTGGAGGTCAGAGGCGGAAATTCATCCTGTAGGTAGCGCCACACAGCCCCCTTGTGGGTAGCGCCACACAGCCCCATTGTGGGTAGCGCCACACAGTCCCATTGTGGGTAGCGCCACACAGACCCATTGTGGGTAGCGCCACACAGCCCCCTGGTGGGTAGCGCCACACAGCCCCCTGGTGGGTAGCGCCACACAGCCCCCTGGTGGGTAGCGCCACACAGCCCCCTGGTGGGTAGCGCCACACAGCCCCCTGGTGGGTAGCGCCACACAGCCCCCTGGTGGGTAACGCCACACAGCCCCCTGGTGGGTAACGCCACACAGCCCCCTGTGTGGGTAGCGCCACACAGCCCCCTGTGTGGGTAGCGCCACACAGCCCCCTGGTGGGTAGCGCCACACAGCCCCCTGGTGGGTAGCGCCACACAGCCCCCTGGTGGGTAGCGCCACACAGCCCCCTGGTGGGTAGCGCCACACAGCCCCCTTGTAGATCGCGCCACACAGTCTCCTTGTAGCGTTGCAGACGCTATGACCGTGAATTCCACTCCAGGAGAAGCTCCTGTCGTCTGTGACCATGACGTCATTGGCTTCTACTGGAGTGGAATCCCCGGTCATAGCATCTGCAACGCTGTGACCAGGGATTCCGCTTCAGGAGTTTCCCCTGATGTCACTGTCCATATATGTACAGAAACATCAAGCAGCGCTCCAGGAGCCGAATCCCCGGCCACACGGGGATTCCGCTCCTTCAAGGAGCTACAGTGGCGCAAGTAGATAGCACAGCAGGGAGATACCTCCCTGCTCTGCTATAGTGCCGTCGCTACCACTATAGCAGCCGCAGCAGCTGCTAGCGGCGCCACCGCCCTCCTGCCCGGAGTCGGCGCTAGCAGCCGCTTTGGCTGCTACAGCGGTAGCGACGGCCACTAAGTGAAGAAGCGCCCGGGTGGAAAGGCGACTGCAGTTAGTGTGTATATCCCCGCTGGCAGTTGCAACGACGCTGGGATACACACTCGTCGCTGGCGCCCCTCTTGCAGTTTGGCGGCTGGCGCCCTGTGCGACCGCACTGGTCGAACGTATCCAAGGCCGGCCATGTCCAGGGACATGGATGCACTCAGTACTTCACATTGGATCTCCAGGGACATGGCCACCCTAGGTATTTATCACACTGGTTCTCCAGGAACACGTATGCACGGAGTATTTTTTTTCCACTGAAACACCAGTGGAATGGAAGCTTTCATTATTTATTACATTGGATCCACATTTAGCTTTTTTTAACCATTGGAGCTCTAGGAACTTGTTAGAGGCAGTGTAATACCAATAATGTACTATTTTATGTTTGTTCTAGGGAAACATTTGCAAGTCAGAATGGGTCCAAAAAAGCCATCAGGGGCCCAGAACAGGAAAAGAAAGGCTCTGTTTGAAAAAGACGACAAAGAGTATGCAGGTTCTTTGAAAAATCTTTCTCAGAAGTCAGTAGAATGTAGTAGCCAAACTGCAGATACTGCACAAGAAAATAGTGATCAGTTTCAAACAGAAGACCACGTTGATGTCCTAGAGGAGATTGATGATACTCTTGCGCCTATACAGCGCACAATAGAGTGGGATACATGTACAGGGGGCCAAGCTGATGTTGATGCTCCAGTTGACCAGGGCAATTCATCTTCAACATGCATAATAAACGAAGAGTCAGAGTATCGACAGTGATGAAAATTTGGATGATCCACAGGATACAGAAAACAATTCCCCATCTGTTAGCGTAGACCCAGATCCAGCTCTATGGCCCAAATTAAGTTCTGCCATAATAGATTTAATTGTACAAACAGGACCTGTACAGGTTAAAAATATTGAATTTAAAAAAGATAAAAGGAATCGCCATTTCTGTAAAGACTTTTACAAGAGATAATTGGACAATGGGGAGTATCAACCTAGACGATGGTTGGTTTATTCCAAACCTGCAAATAGAGTATTTTGTTTTTGCTGTAAACGGTTTGACTACAATGCTCGCTCGTCATTGACAACAGAAGGGTCACAAGACTGGACTCATATGTACTCCATTTTGAAATCACATAAAACATCTACCAGCCATTTATTGTCTGAAAAAAAATGGATGGAAACACAACTTAGGCTGGAAAATATAAACACCATTGACCAACACTTCCAAAACAGACTAGTCCAGCAACGGAAGCATTGGAGAGATGTCTTAGAGCGTCTCATACAAATTACCCAGCTGTTAGCTGAAAGGAGTTTGCCATTCATAGGCTCATCAGATCGACTCTTCACTCCTAGCAATGGAAATTTTCTTGCCATTGTTCAGCTTCTTGGGAAACATGATGTGGTAATTGCAGAACACCTTAGTCGAATCACATCCAAAAAGACTGTTGACCACTATTGTGGAAAGACAATTCAAAATGAATGAATTATTTTAATGGCCAAACATGTTATCAATACAATTATTGACCAATGTAAAAAGGCTAAGTACTATTCTTTAATACTCGATTTTACTACAGACATTAGTCATCTGGAGCAAATGTCTTTTACAATTAGGTTTCTTGAGGAAAAGTCCTCAGAATACCACTTCCCTGGCTACAAAAGTGTGAATGACACAACAGGAAAAGGATTATCAGAGGTTATCCTTACTTTCTTAGCAGGCAAAGATTTAGACATTGATAACTGCCGTGGTCAAGGATATGACAACGGAGCCAATATGGCAGGAAAAAAAAATGGTGTTCCAGCCAACATACTCCAAAAAAATCCCAGGGCTATTTTTGTGCCATGTGGTTGTCATAACCTAAACTTAGTAGTGGCCCATGCAGCTGGATCTAACCAACTGTCAAAAGATCTTTTTGGTATTATTCAGTGCATTTACAATGTTTTTTCGGGTTCGGCAAAACGATGGAAGATTGTCAGATCATGTATCTAGTTTTACTGTGAAACCTCTGTGTACCACAAGATGGGAATGTAGAATAAACTGTATCGAGCCATTGATACATAACATTGGAGGTATCCAGGAGGCATTATTTGCCCTTGCAGAGGATCCCAGTACAGAACCAAAAAAGAGTCATGAGGCACACACTCTCTCTCAACAAATTGTTGAATTTGAGTTTATAGTGGCATTAATAGTTTGGTATGACCTTTTATTCCAGATTAACATAGTCAGTAAAGCCATGCAATATGAAAGTGCTGACCTGATCTCAGCCACACATCTCATCAAAAAAAACTATGAATTTCTGAAGAATTTCAGAGAAACAGGTTTTGAGAGTTCATTGAAGGCAGCAAAGAAACTGGCTGAAGACAATGGTGTGGAGCCTGTGTTTAAAAAAAATTCCCGAATTCGAATTAAAAAGACCTTCTTTGACTATGAAGGAAAGGATCAACCTGTTACAGAGCCAATACAAAAATTCAGGGCTAACTTTTTTAATGTTTTGGTGGATACAGCTACTAACTCTTTGGAAGAACGTTTTCAACAAATGGAAATTCACAATCAAATTTGGGGGTTTCTATATAATATTAAGAGCCTTCCAACAAGAGATGAATTAGAAAAGCGGTTTTCAATTGCAAACATGACTGACAAGTGGCAGCGCTTGTGATATAAATGGTGCTGAACAAGCTGATGAGCTCAGGCATATTCAGATACTTCTTCCTGAGGAAACTGTAACACCAATGCAGAGTCTCAATTTTGTAACAAAAAATGGCCTCACAGATACATTTTCAAACATGTCGATAGCCCTTCGAATTTTGCAGACAATTCCTGTTTCCGTTGCATCAGGGGAGCGCAGTTTTTCAAAACTGAAACTGATAAAGACGTATCTGAGGTCAACTATGTCGGAGGAGAGATGATCTTCTCTTGCAGTGTTATCTATTGAAAACCATGTGTTAAACTCAATGGACCTGAACAGCGTCATTGATGAATTTGCAAGAGTTAAAGCACGAAGAGTTGTATAGCCTACCTAAGGTGCACAAGGGGGTGAACCCGTTGAAGGGTCGCCCCATTGTATCTGGGATTGACAGCCTCACACAAAATGCTAGCCTGTACCTTGATCAGGTTCTTAGGCCGTTCGTTGTGTCCCTGCCATCCTATGTGAGGGACACAATGGATGTGCTGAGAAGACTTGAGGGTATACGCTGCGATGGTGAGACTCTATTGGCATCTTTAGACGTTGAGTCCCTATATAGCTCCATTCCACATAGTCAGGGGTGTAGAGCTATTGAACACTTCCTGATGGATAAAGGGATACAATACCAGGCCCACAATAAATTTGTGATTGAACTACTAAGGTTTGTCCTAGAACACAACTTCTTTTTATTTGATCAGAAGATCTACCATCAACTCAGAGGAGTGGCCATGGGTAGTCCATGTGCACCCACCTTTGCCAACCTATATCTGGGTTGGTGGGAAAAAGAGGTTGTGTTCAGTGATTTGATGGACAAATGGTCATCATCTATCTTGCTCTGGCTGAGATTCATAGATGATGTCCTGATCCTGTGGACAGGGACCAGGGAGGAATTTAAGGAATTTGTGGAGATCTTGAATGCCAATGAATTAGGTCTCTTTTTTACATCTGAAATTCAAGACACTAGGATCACCTTCCTGGACATTACGATCTCTAAGACGGACACAGGGATTTTGGAGACCAATATGTATCGCAAGGAGACGGCGACCAATAGCCTACTACGGTGGGAAAGCTGGCACCCATTTAACCTGAAGAGAGGGATACCAAAGGGCCAATATCTCAGGGCACGGAGGAATTGCTCTACCATTACGGATTTTAGGATATCCGCACGTGACCTTGAGAACAGATTTAGACATAGGGGATACCCGAGGGATGTGTTGAGAGGGGCATATCAGAATGCACTCGGGTGCAATAGAGATGACCTGCTTAACCTCAAACCGAAGGAAACGAATGAAGAACAAATTAGGGTCATTGGTACTTTTGACTCGGCCAACAGAGAGGTCAGGGAAGTGCTCAAACGCTTTTGGGGCATTCTTAAGGCAGATCCGGATGTGGGGGCCCTGGTTGGGGACGCCCCGCTCATTACCTATAGAAGGGGACGTAATCTCAGGGACCGACTGGTCCATAGCCATTTACAACCGGTGACACCGTGTAGTACCTGGCTGGTTAACAGTACCAAAGGGACATACAGATGTGGAACATGCAAAGCATGTGTGTCCATATTATGTAGCAAGAACTTCACGAGCACCCAAACTGGTAAAACCTTTGACAACAGGTCATTCATAAACTGCAAAACAAAGGGCATTGTTTACCTGATTACCTGTAAGTGTGGCCTACAATATGTGGGTAAGACCAAAAGGGAATTTAGGAGAAGGATTCGTGACCACATTGGAGATGTCAGAAGGAAAGTGGACACCCCGGTATCAAGACACGTGTGGTCCTGCCATGATGGGGATGCCACTGCTCTTGTTTTCCAGGGAATAGAACATGTGAGACCCCTCCTGAGAGGTGGGGACCTGGATAAGAAAATACTACAAAAAGAGGCAGAATGGATATTTAGAATGCAGACAATTAACCCTCATGGCATTAACAAACAAATCTCTTATTCTTGTTTCCTTTAGTCACATATTGTGACCCTATGGCTTGCTGTGACATTTAGGGAGTCTTCCATATATACCATGCGAATATATGCCACTCTTGGGTATTTTTGATTAATCGGCCCTTGTCCTCCATGCACACCATGCGTTTTTTGACCGCGTTTTTCCGCGTTCTAGTTCTCCCGGTTTTTGTTGTACCTTCTCTGACCCTGTATACTCGTACATCTGGTATTGATATCCCCTAAAGTAGGTCACCAGTTGATGTTTTCTGTGGATCACCGGTCAGTGGGCACGAGCTGTGCCTGTGCGTGTGACCTTTTGAAGGAAAAACTGGGACGGGATGATTAATATTATGGACCGCATCCCCCATACCTTTTATCTAACATACTTTTTCGGCGATGCTATGGACGCTGTCTGTTTGTATCTGTGATCCCTGGCTGACGTTTGGGATAAAAGGACACTAACTGTGTCACGTCCGGGAGTGTAGTCTCTGACCGAGACGGCTCTCATGACTTACTTCTCCCCATGTACCTACACGGCCTTGTTCTTTTACACTGCCGTGTGCTACATTAACTATATCCATATGTGTATTGCTGTCGACTGACAGTTCAGGAGCCGCGTCTAGCGTCCCCTAGTTACTATGGACGCGTTCGTCGTTCAAGAACCCTCACTGGTTGCTAGGTCCGCGGGGCGCCGCCTCCGGCACGTCACAGATTGTCGTGCATGACGCGGATTGGTGGTTTGCCCCGGGGACGACCTTTTGAGGGCGGGTTCTCAGCCTTTTAAACCATGGGTCTCTTCGGCGCGTGTACGGCCAGTGTATCAGAGCCGTGCATGCGTCTGGAGGCTAACAATCAGCACACGAACAGTGCTATCCAGTGCTGTAACATTGCAACTATTGAAACACTTTAGAATTTAACTACAACTAAACAATTTATATCTATGAATCCCTGAGGAAACATCACCTTAAGTGTGATGAGGAAACGCGTAGGATCTATATAGATAGTGATTTATGGCAAGGATATAGCGGAATTTATACTATAAGCAGGAGAGTTGGTATTTAGGTGTGAGAGACATCATTCACTCTGAACCATTTTCTCCTGTCGCAAATCGCTTGCTTATGCCTGGTCTGGTATCAGTGGCTGGTTGAGCCACAATTTTATAAATACAATTAATAAACTATACTTTTTAATCGTTCTTTCAGGCGGTGAACCATACTTAAAGCACGAAGAGTTGTATTTTAACCCCTTAACGCACCATGACGTAACTGTACGTCATGGTGAGCAGTAAGTTCGCGCACCTTGACGTACAGTTACGTCATTGCTTTGACAGTTAACCGCCGCGCGGCGCTACACCGCAGCGGCGGTTAACTGTGCAGGGTGTCAGCCCTGCTCTCCCCGTTGCCGATCAGCGGCCTGTCGCCACTGATATCGGCAGTTAACCCCTTAATTGCGGCGCTCGATTTTGAACGCCACAATTAAGGTCTTTAGTGCCGATCGGCAGCCCCCATGTGAAATCACGGGGGCTGGCGATGGTACCCATGGCAACCGGACGCCAGACAATGGCTTCCGGGTTGCCATGTACAGAAGCCTATGAGGACCACCCCGAGGGTGGTCGTCGTAGGCTTCCTGTCAGTGTGACTGTCACGTCACAATGACAGTTGAAATGCATTACACTACGTGTGTAGTGTAATGTATTCCAGCAGCGATCAGAGCTGCAAGTCTAAGTGTCCCCTAGTGGGACAAGTGAAAAAAGTAAAAAAAAAAGAATAAAAATGTTTTAAAAAAAGTGTAAAAATAAAAGTTAGAAGTGATATAAACAAGAACTGCTTTTTTTCCTATAATAAGTCTTTCATTATAGGAAAAAAAATGAGCACGTAAAAAAAAAGTACACATATTTGGTATCACCGCGTTCGTAACGACCCCAACTATAAAACTATAATATTATTTTTCCCGCACAGTGAACGCCGCAAAAAAAATAAACGAAAAACAATGCCAGAATCACTATTTTTTGGTCACCACCCCTCACAAAATATGTAATAAAAAGTGATCAAAAAGTCGCATGTACGCCAAAATTGTACCGATACAAACTACAACCCGTCCTGCAAAAAACAAGCCCTTACACAGCTTTTTTGACTGAAAAATAAAAAAGTTATGGCTCTCAGAATACGGTGACACAGAAAATACATTATTTTCTAAATAAGTTATTTTATTGCGCAAACGCTGCAAAACATAAAAAAACGTATATACAAATGGTATCGCCGTAATCGTACCGACCCGCAGAATAAAGTATAATAGTCATTTATAGCCCAGGGTAAACGCTGTCAAAAATAAATAAAAATCATTGTCAGAATTGATGGTTTTTGGTCACCTTGCTTGCCGAAAAATTGAATAAAAAGTGATCAACAAAATCGCATGTACCCCAAAATGGTACCAATGAAAATTACAGATTTTCCCGCAACAAATAAGCCCTCACACGGCTCCGGTGGTGAAAAAATAAAAAAAGTTCCGGCTCCCAGATTATGGCGATGCAAAATGTGCAGAGTGTTCCAAAAGTGGATAAGATCGGGCACCATTTATCAGTGTGACACCGGCCACATATCTGTGGATTATTATTTATTTACCCCATTATTATACCCTCTTATTATGCCCCTGATGTACTCTGCCCAGCCTACATGTGCCCCAACATTATAAACTGAAATACCAGCAAAACGCCAGAGCTACTACCAAGCAAAATATGCGCTCCAAAAGCCAAATGGCGTCCCTCCCTTCTGAGCCCTACAGCGTGCCCAAACAGCCGTTTATGTCCACCGATATGGCATCGTACCAAAAAATGGTACCAATAAAAACGACAACTCGTCCCGCAAAAAATAAGCCCCCACACCGCTCTATTGACAGAAAAATAAAAAAGTAGTGGCTCTTGGAAAGCGGAGAGGAAAAACGAAAAAGCAAAACATGAATCAGTTCGTAAAGGGTTAATTACTTTCTAATGAAAAAACATTTATGACCACATGTGGGGTATTGCCGTACTCGGGAGAAATTGCTTTACAAACGTTGGGGTGCATTTTCTCATTTATCCTTTGTGAAATTGAAAAAATTCAACATTTTAGTGGAAATAATGTTGATATTAATTTTCACGGCCTAATTCTAATAAATTCTGCAAAAGACGTGTGGGGCCTAAATGCTCACTATACCCCTAGATAGATTCCTTAAGTGGTGTAGTTTCCCAAATGGGGTTACTTTTGGGGGGCTTCCACTGTTTCAGTCTCTCAGGGGCAAATTCGACATGACACCCAAAAACATTCCAGCTAAATTTGAGCTCCAAAAGCCAAATAGCGCTCCTTCCCTTCTAAGCCCCGGTGTGGGTCCAAACAGTAGTTTATTACCACATATGGGGTATTTACGTAATCAGGAGAAATTGTTTTACAAATGTTGGGGCGCTTTTTCTCCTTTATTCCTTGTAAAAATTAAAAATGGCTACCTTTTTTCAGAAAAAAAGTAGATTTTCATCTTCACATACTAATTCAAATAAATTTAGCAAAAAAACTGTGGGTTCAAAATGCTAACTATACCCATAGATAAATTCCTTGAGGGGTATCGTTTCCAAAATGGGGTCACTATTGGGGGGTTTCCACGGTTTTCTTCCCTCCAGTGCATTGCAAACGCGACACGGCACTGAAAACTATTCCAGCAAAATCAGAAATCCAAAATCCAAATGGTGCTCCTTCTCTTCTGAGGCCTGCTGTGGGTCCAAACAGCAATTTATTACCACATATGGGGTATTGCTATAATCGGAAGACATTGCTTTACATATGTTGGGGTGTTTTTTCTACTTTATTCCTTGTAAAAATTTAAAATTTCCTAATTTTTTCACAAAAAAAGTAGATTTTCACCTTCACATACTAATTCAAATAAATTTAGCAAAAAAACTGGGTTCAAAATGCTAACTATACCCATAGATAAATTCCTTGAGGGGTATAGTTTCCAAAATGGGGTCACTTTTGGGGTGTTTCCACTGTTTTGGCAGCACAAGGCCTCCTCACACCTGACATGGTACCTAAAATATATTCTAATAAAATAGAGGCCCAAAATCCACTAGGTGCTCCTTTGCTTCGGAGGCCTGTGTTTCAGTCCATAACCGCGCTAGGGCCACATGTGGGGTATTTCTAAAAACTGCAGAATCTGGGCAATAAATCTTGAGTTGCATTTCTTGGGTAAAACCTTCTGTGGTACAGAAAAAATTTATTACAAATGAATTTTTGAAGAAAAAAAATGAAATTTGTAAATTTCACCTCTACTTTGCTTTAATTCCTGTGAAACGCCTAAAGGGCTAAAATACTTTGTGAATGCTGTTTTGAATACTTTGATGGGTGCAGTTTTCAAAATGGGGTGATTTATGGTGACTTTTTAATATATAAGGCCCTCAAAGCCATTTCAGAACTGAACTGGTCCCTGAAAAAATAGCCTTTTGAAATTTTCTTGAAAATATGAGAAATTGCTGCTAAAGTTCTAAGCCTTGTAACGTAGTAGAAAAATAAAAGAATGTTCAAAAAACGACGCAAACATAAAGTAGACATATGGGAAATATAAACTAGTATGTATTTTGTGTGGTATTACTATCTGTTTTACAAGTAAATACATTAAAATTTAGAAAAATGCTAATTTTTGCTAATTTTCTCTAAATTTTGGCGTTTCTTACAAATAAATATTGAATTTAATGACAAAATTTTTTCAGTATCATAAAGTACAACATATCACGAGAAAACAATCCCAGAATCGCTTGGATAGGTAAAAGCATTCTGGAGTTATTACCACATAAAGTGACACATGTCAGATTGGCAAAAATGGGGCTGGTCCTGAAGGCCAAAACAGGCTTAGTCACTAAGGGGTTAATGATACCTTCAAAAATCAAAGTTGTTGCAGTTTCAAAACATGTTTCACTTGGTGCGTTGTACTTATTTCCAGAAACTTATCCGCAGTGCCATTTTGAATCTTGGGTTAAATGTTCACTCTCCTTTATAGCCTAATTTTTAAACCTGGCTTTTTACCCCTCATGGTTTTGTCTCTTATGCCTGCTAGATCTGTGGGCCAGACCCTCTTCCTTCATATTTGTTTGCATGCTATAATTTAATTGTGGAAAAAAAAAATTAAAAATTTCACAAAATAAATATATATATATATATATATATATATATATATATATATATGCGTTACTGGTTCTGCAATATATTTCTCATTTTTAGATGCAGTCATCTTTCATTAATTAACCCCTTAACGCCGAAGGACGGATATATCCGTCCTCTGCAGCTGCTAGTTCGCGCAGGACGGATATATCCGTCCTGTGATGGCGCGGGTACTGTCACTGTACCCACGCAATCAGCGGCTGGAGCACGGCTGTTCTAGACAGCCTGGCTCCTGCTGCAACTGCCGGAATCGAAGCGCTCTCCGATTCCGCCAGTTTAACCCATTAAATGCCGCTGTCAATAGTGACAGCGACATCTAATGTATTTGACAGAGGGAGGGAGCTCCCTCTGTCACCCCATCGGCGCCACCCGCAAAGAAATCGCGGATCACCATCGGGTTTCCATAGCAGCCGGGGGCCTAACAAAGACCCCCAGGTCTGCCTTCAGTAAATGCCTGTTAGGCCATGCCGGTGGCATGACCTAATAGATTGCCTGTCAGTTTTACACTGACAGTATACCAAAGCATTATTGCCTAAGTAAACCAAAGCATTATATATGCGATCAACAGATCGCATAGTGAAGTCCCCTGGTGGGCCAAAAAAAAAAAAAAAAGTTAATCAGTTAAATAAAGTTTATGAAAAAAAAAAGTGGTTGCCCAAAAAGTGGTTTTATTTAGAAAAAGTGTCAAAACAAATAACACATACACATATATGGTATCCCCGCGATCGTAACAACTTGACCAATAAAATGAACACATTAGTTAAACCGTCGGATGAATGGCGTCCAAAAAAAACCCGCAAAAAAAAACGGCAAAATTCTCTCTTTTCTCCCACTCCCCCCACAAAAAATAAAATAAAAGTTAATCTATAAGTCCTATGTACCCCAAAATAGTACTAATGAAAACTACACATTGGCCCGCAAAAATCAAGCCCACATACGGCCACATCGACGGAAAAATAAAAAAATTACGGCTTTTGGAATGCGGCGATGCAAATACAAGTAATTTTTTTCTAAAAGGGTTTTTATTGTGCAAACGTAGGAAAACATATAAAACCTTTACATACTTGGTATCCCCGTAATCGTGCCGACCCATAGAATAAAGTTAACATGTTATTTACGCTGCATAGTAAACGGCGTAAATTTATAACGTGAAAATTAATGCTGGAATAGCTGCTTATTTTCAATTCTCTCCTAAAATAAAGTTAATAAAAGTCAATCAATATATTATAAGCATCTAAAAATGGTACAATTACAAAATACAACTCGTCCCGCAAAAAACAAGCCCTTATACGGCTATGTCGACGGAATAAAAAAAAGTTACGACTCTTGGAATGCGACCATGAAAAAACAAAAAATAATCCTTGGTCATTAACGTGCAAAATGGCCCGGTCATTAAGGGGTTAATTAAATATACACTACCATTCAAAAGTTTAGGGTCACTTAGAAATTTCCTTATTTTTTTAAAGAAAAGCAGAGTTTTTTTCAATGAAGATAACATTAAATTAATCAGAAATACACTCTATACATTGTTAATGTGCTAAATGACTATTCTAGCTGCAAACGTCTGGTTTTTAATGCAATATCTACATAGGTGTATATAAGCCCATTTCCAGCAACCATCACTCCAGTGTTCTAATGGCACATTGTGTTTGCTAACTGTGTTAGAAGGCTAATGGATGATTAGAAAACACTTGAAAACCCTTGTGCAATTATGTTAGCACCACTGTAAACAGTTTTGCTGTTTAGAGGAGCTATACAACTGACCTTCCTATGAGCTAGTTGAGAATCTGGAGCATTACATTTGTGGGTTCGATTAAACTCTCAAAATGGCTAGAAAAAGAGAGATTTCATGTGAAACTCGACAGTCTATTAATTTAATCTATTTAATCTAGAAATTAAGGCTATTCCATGCGAGAAATTGCCAAGAAACTGAAGATTTCCTACAACGGTGTGTACTACTCCCTTCAGAGGACAGCACAAACAGGCTCTAACCAGAGTAGAAAGAGAAGTGGGAGGCCCCGCTGCACAACTGAGCAACAAGACAAGTACATTAGAGTCTCTAGTTTGAGAAATAGACTCCTCACATGTCCTCAACTGGCAGCTTCATTAAATAGTACCCGCAAAACGCCAGTGTCAACGTCTACAGTGAAGAGGCGACTCCAAGATGCTGGCCTTCAGGGCAGCGTGGCAAAGAAAAAGCCATAACCACAAAAAAGGCCATACTCACTAGGTAGGTGGGTGGGTGAAAACCCGTTCCCATCAGGACGCAGACGGGTCAAAGAATGCTGCAGAAGGAGTGTGCTAGGGTGTGAATGGATGGTAAAAAATAAATATGTATGTATGAAAGTGTCAGAACTGTGTAATAATGTAATAAAAATAAATAAAATAAATGTGATGAATAGGGGTCAGTGCTGTGAATAGTACATGGGGTGTCAGTACTATCACTACACTTTCATACATACATATTTATTTTTTACCATCCATTCACACCCTAGCACTACACTGACACACATTTATCGCACACCTTTGAGCACTTAGTCCGCCACTCCCCTCAAGACTAGTGGGAGGGGCTATCACTATTTAATGCACACTCCTTCTGCAGCATTCTTTGACCCGTCTGCGTCCTGATGGGAACGGGTTTTCACCCACCCACCTACCTAGTGAGTATGGCCTTTTTTGTGGTTTTGATATTTATGTCCCATTTTTTCTGTTTGTGTTTTTAAATTAGGAACGAAAAGTTCTGGTTAGGGACTCGCAAGGCACTGGGGACCCTTGACGTTGGGTTGCGAGCTTTGCGTATTTTGGCCAAAATAACAACTAATACCCCATGTTTCATGGATATTTCTTACTACGTATACTACACTTTTTTTCAGGACGCAGCCGGGTCTTATATGCTGGGAGGGCATGATGTGCTGGCGTTTGGTTTGGAATGCAGAGCAGCCCGCTTTAGCTAACACTAGCGGCGTTACAAATAGGCTGTTATTCGGCAAGATACGCCATGCCTGACGACCAGCACATTATCCCTCCACGTATTACACATAGTACTGACACCCCATGTACTATTCACAGCACTGACCCCTATTCATCACATTTATTTTATTTATTTTTATTACATTATTACACAGTTCTGACACTTTCATACATACATATTTATTTTTTACCATCCATTCACACCCTAGCACTACACTGACACACATTTATCGCACACCTTTGAGCACTTAGTCCGCCACTCCCCTCAAGACTAGTGGGAGGGGCTATCACTATTTAATGCACACTCCTTCTGCAGCATTCTTTGACCCGTCTGCGTCCTGATGGGAACGGGTTTTCACCCACCCACCTACCTAGTGAGTATGGCCTTTTTTGTGGTTTTGATATTTATGTCCCATTTTTTCTGTTTGTGTTTTTAAATTAGGAACGAAAAGTTCTGGTTAGGGACTCGCAAGGCACTGGGGACCCTTGACGTTGGGTTGCGAGCTTTGCGTATTTTGGCCAAAATAACAACTAATACCCCATGTTTCATGGATATTTCTTACTACGTATACTACACTTTTTTTCAGGACGCAGCCGGGTCTTATATGCTGGGAGGGCATGATGTGCTGGCGTTTGGTTTGGAATGCAGAGCAGCCCGCTTTAGCTAACACTAGCGGCGTTACAAATAGGCTGTTATTCGGCAAGATACGCCATGCCTGACGACCAGCACATTATCCCTCCACGTATTACACATAGTACTGACACCCCATGTACTATTCACAGCACTGACCCCTATTCATCACATTTATTTTATTTATTTTTATTACATTATTACACAGTTCTGACACTTTCATACATACATATTTATTTTTTACCATCCATTCACACCCTAGCACTACACTGACACACATTTATCGCACACCTTTGAGCACTTAGTCCGCCACTCCCCTCAAGACTAGTGGGAGGGGCTATCACTATTTAATGCACACTCCTTCTGCAGCATTCTTTGACCCGTCTGCGTCCTGATGGGAACGGGTTTTCACCCACCCACCTACCTAGTGAGTATGGCCTTTTTTGTGGTTTTGATATTTATGTCCCATTTTTTCTGTTTGTGTTTTTAAATTAGGAACGAAAAGTTCTGGTTAGGGACTCGCAAGGCACTGGGGACCCTTGACGTTGGGTTGCGAGCTTTGCGTATTTTGGCCAAAATAACAACTAATACCCCATGTTTCATGGATATTTCTTACTACGTATACTACACTTTTTTTCAGGACGCAGCCGGGTCTTATATGCTGGGAGGGCATGATGTGCTGGCGTTTGGTTTGGAATGCAGAGCAGCCCGCTTTAGCTAACACTAGCGGCGTTACAAATAGGCTGTTATTCGGCAAGATACGCCATGCCTGACGACCAGCACATTATCCCTCCACGTATTACACATAGTACTGACACCCCATGTACTATTCACAGCACTGACCCCTATTCATCACATTTATTTTATTTATTTTTATTACATTATTACACAGTTCTGACACTTTCATACATACATATTTATTTTTTACCATCCATTCACACCCTAGCACTACACTGACACACATTTATCGCACACCTTTGAGCACTTAGTCCGCCACTCCCCTCAAGACTAGTGGGAGGGGCTATCACTATTTAATGCACACTCCTTCTGCAGCATTCTTTGACCCGTCTGCGTCCTGATGGGAACGGGTTTTCACCCACCCACCTACCTAGTGAGTATGGCCTTTTTTGTGGTTTTGATATTTATGCCCCATTTTTTCTGTTTGTGAAAGAAAAAGCCATATCTCAGACTGGCTAATAAAAGGAAAAGATTAATATGGGCAAAAGCACACAGACATTGGACAGAGGAAGATTGGAAAAAAGTGTTATGGACAGACGAATCGAAGTTTGAGGTGTTTGGATCACACAGAAGAACATTTGTGAGACGCAGAACAACTGAAAAGATGCTGGAAGAGTGCCTGACGCCATCTGTCAAGCATGGTGGAGGTAATGTGATGGTCTGGGGTTGCTTTGGTGCTGGTAAAGTGGGAGATTTGTACAAGGTAAAAGGGATTTTGAATAAGGAAGGCTATCACTCCATTTTGCAACGCCATGCCATACCCTGTGGACAGCGCATTATTGGAGCCAATTTCATCCTACAACAGGACAATGACCCAAAGCACACCTCCAAATTATGCAAGAACTATTTAGGGAAGAAGCAGGCAGCTGGTATTCTATCTGTAATGGAGTGGCCAGCGCAGTCACCAGATCTCAACCCCATAGAGCTGTTGTGGGAGCAGCTTGACCGTATGGTACGCAAGAAGTGCCCATCAAGCCAATCCAACTTGTGGGAGGGGCTTCTGGAAGCATGGGGTGAAATTTCTCCCGATTACCTCAGCAAATTAACAGCTAGAATGCCAAAGGTCTGCAATGCTGCAAATGGAGCATTCTTTGACGAAAGCAAAGTTTCAAGGAGAAAATTATTATTTGAAATAAAAATCATTATTTCTAACCTTGTCAATGTCTTGACTATATTTTCTAGTCATTTTGCAACTCATTTGATAAATAGAAGTGTGAGTTTTCATGGAAAACACAAAATTGTCTGGGTGACCCCAAACTTTTGAACGGTAGTGTATATGTGTATATATATATATATATACGCACGCAATATTTAGGTGCTCCTCTCCGGTCATATGGGGATGGATGCTTGTTTATGGACATGTCCATAAGGAAGTGATAAAAAGTACTGCTGTCCAACATTGCACACGTGGACAGCAGTTTTAATATATTTTATGTCAGACAAAAGATAGCCTTTGAGAAAACGGAGTAAAGATAATTTTATATTACATCCGTTTAACGTATTCACCGGGAAAGCTACCAGAACATATGGTAAACAGTCACATAAGCCTGATGGAGGGTAAAAAAAAAAAGCCTCAGTTCGGGTGGGACTGCGCTACTTTATCCAGTGGCGTCCAGTAAAAAAAAAAAATTATACTGCACATATTTTGAGTCAACAGGAGCTTTTCCGCTGATATGATAAAAACGGGCAGGCAGGACGTAATGTAAAAGCAGCCTTAACAAAACATACAGTACAAACAAAAGCACCAAATGCCTACAATATATAACAATGGTAAATTGAGGGGGGGGGGGCACCAAAGTGCAATTCCGCACAGGGCACCCTGTAGCCTAAGGCCGGCCCTGTGTACAGTAACGTCAGTGGCTTCTCCAGTCCCGGAATCCCCAGGACATCGGCCCGGAGGAAGCCCCGGAAGGATCCATCATGCAAAGGTTCCAATGTTGAAAAAAAGAATGTTTTTTTTGTGTGGGATCCCTAGAGATGGAATGGGATAGTCTACTACATTACTCCATCCTCCAAAAAAAGGTATACCTACATAAACTAGCCCGATGGAGGCCAAAAGGCTACACTTTTGGCATCCGTAGGACTAATGGAGCTCTATGGACACGTTTAGAGTGCACATCGGGAAATTTTTTCGACGTACAACCTAAACATAGGGCTAAAACGTAATGTGAATCAGGTCTTAGCTGTACAGTACTAAGTATTTGGGTTTCTCTCAACATGAAGAAAGCACTTCGGGACCTGGATTACAATATCCTTATCAAACTGTCCACGCTATTATATTGCAGCGTTGTTGCCCACCAGACAGATACATTGAACTCATGGTCAGCGTTTGAAAATATAGCACGGGTGTTGAGGATGCAGGTACCCTTAGTAAGGGAAGGTGGAGAGGGACAGCCAGGGTTTTGCAAGGAGGAAGGAGAAAGAAGACGGCAAAGCTGACATGTCTGCTCAACTCCTCTATCTCACCAGTCCCAATACAAAGTTTAAAAACAATTATAACAAAAAAAAAAAAAAATTTTTTTTTCAATTACATATAATAGTCACATATTGCTTGTTAATGTGAAAAAAATTTGGTTGACGGAAGTGTCCCTTTAAAAAATTCAACAGATTGGGCCACAATTTACCTCTAGATCCAACTTCACGCCCTCATATTTAAATTCTGTTTTCAAGGTAATTATGTGAAGCTCTTCCATGACACTCAACGAACCCTTAAAACAAAACAGACAGGATAACATTGAGAAATACAGTAAGATACAAAAAATACTTTTAACATAACTAAAGATGGGAAGGGAAAAAGAAAAAGAAAAAAAAAAAAAAGAGCGTGCGCGTGTGAGAGAGAAAGAGAGAAAGGGAGAAAGATCGGTTTGCATTTTCTATTTTTTTTTTTTTGCTCTATCTTAACATAATTGTGGAGGCAGCCATCATGCCTGAGGTGCAACCGAGAGATGCTTTACAGCAGTTACATGGACATAAGAAACCGTATCCAAAATATGACTGGGAGTGCTCTCTGACGAATCTAGAGAATAGGAATGGTCCGTCTATTGAGGGCTCAGTGGCCAAAGTGAAAACTGCAATATCTCAGGATTATTATTTTTTTTATATATATATATAAATAGTAACATGGAATAAACAAAGAATTCCGGATAAACACAAAAACTTGATTTAAACAATGGGCATTGTTTAAATCAACACAGATGTGAACAGAGCCTTACATACGTCCCTGGCAGTACTTACATCACTTGAACCTTTACTTCCTTTTCCTCCTCCTCCAGCTCTTTGCTCTTTCAGGTTCTAAAGAAAAAGTCAGTTACATGGCTGCAAAATGACAAATTCTAAGATAATTTGGTGGGTCACTTGAAGTCTCTGGCAGCTTAGAAGTAAATCTTGGCATTTCAATGTCACTGGTTTTCTTGCGTTTTATGTAATATCATACCACATCCAATGTGCTTCTATTGGCTAGCCTATTATAGGTGCTAAAGCCTTATGATTTCTGCAGAAAACAATGCCGTTGTAAAAATTAGAAAAATGTGTAAATAAAACATCCAGTCCTGTAAATTCACATGTAGACATACCGTGTTAGTCCATCATCTAGGAAAGGGGTCAGCAACCAGCGGCACTCCAGCAGTCGTAAAACTACAACTCCCAGCAAGTGCTTGACAGCAGCATGCTGGGATTTCTACCTTCACAACTGCTGGAATGCCGCTGGTTGGTGACCCCTGATCTTAGAAACATGTTCGTAGTGTCCAAGAAGAAGCACAGGCAAAGAAAAAACACTAACATGTAGACATACCAAATGTTTATACTCTACTGCCAGTCCCTCTCCCTGGACATATTCCAAGGTCTTGTCTTGTGGACCGAGCAAATTAAATCTGCGGTATCTAAAATAAAAAAGGAGGAAAAGAACTTGTCACATTTGTATTAAAACACCAGAAAAGGGTCTAAGAATGATTGAAACGAAGAGGATATGCTGGTGTACTTCAGCACTTGAATGATTTAAAGAGAGTCTTACCCTTTGATGTCTGGGGGATCCCTAATAAAAATGATAAAAAAGAAAAACACAATAAATAAATACATCCAAGACATGCAACATGATTTTTTGAGTACTCACCGTAAAATCCTTTTCTTGTCCAGTTCATTGGGAGACACAGACTGTGGGTATATGCGGTTGCCACTAGGAGTATTGACACTCAGAAATAAAAAAAGGGGACAACCCTAGAGGACACCCTGCCTACAGACACTGAGCTATTCAGTCTGTCCGCAAGCTGTAGGAGAAGCAGATACAAGGTAAGATAAGTATGTCAAACACTAGGGGAGAATTCCACAAACGGACGAGTAAAAAGAAGAAAAAAAAGAAACCTTGAAAAATACAATGGGTGGGAGTCGTGTACCCCAATGAACTGGACAAGAAAAGGATCTTACAGCGAGTACTCAATAAATTCAGTTTTCTCATTCATTACAGGGGTGGGGACAGTACAAAGGACATGGTCAGCTATTTCAGAGGCCTGCAAGACCTTGCGACCCAGGAAAATATCTGCAGAAGCAAAAGGTGTGCACCTGGTAGACAAAGAAGACAACGTGGCTGCCTTGCACAATTGAAAAACAGGGACCTGATGGCGCACAGCCCAGGAAGCAACAACCACTCCGGTAGTGTGGGCGGTGACACGGAAATGGGGAACCTTTCCCCATATAAGATAGGACTCATGAAAATACAAAATCGAATCCAGCGAGCAATGGTGGCCATAGAGGCCGCAAAACCCTTCATGGGACCCTCCGGCAGGATAAAACAGGTAATCTACCTTCGGAAAAAAGCAGTGACCGAGAGGGCACAGACTACATTCTTGATGTGGAGGGATTGCTCCCTCTGATGATTAGGAGAATGAGAAAAAGTATGGCAAGACAATATCCTCATTCATGTGGAAGGCAGAAACAAACTTATGCAAAAAAAAAAAAAAGGTACCGTGCGGAGCACTGCCTTGACTTGATGAAGAGTCAGAAATGGAGAACTGCAGGAGAGCCGCCAACCCAGAGACCCTCTGAGACCGTGACCAGAAAAAACAACTTCCATTACAAAAAACTAAGAGAGAGATCTCTCAAGGGTTCAAAGAGAACGGACTATAAAGATATCCAAGACCAAATTCAGATCCCAAGAGGGGATCGGATCACTATAAAGGGGGACGGCATAAGCCACTGCAAACAAAAAAAAAGTCTTGACATCCGCTTTAGATGCTAACAGGCGACCGAACAAGAGAGCAGACACCTGTCCCTTCAAGGAGCTAAGTGTCACAGGCAAACCCCAAAATCTAGATTTTGTATCCGGAGGTTACCACCTCCTGAACCCAGGCATCCGAAATTTGAGAGAGCCAGACATCCTTGAAGTGCAGAACGCTGCCCCCCCATCAAAGGTGGATTAAGTGGGGGCACATCTTCAGGCACATGAGGCCTTTATATCTCCAACATTCGCAGGTGGATGTTGGGGAACAACAGGAGAGACTAGCCTTGAAGGAAGATTTGGCCTTCTTATCCTGGTGAGGCTGCGGCCTGGATGATGTGGTATTGGAGAACGCACAAAAAGGAGCGAAAACAAGGACTTGCCTTTTTGACCGGAGTAGTGCGCTTGGGCTTGTTTTGAAGAAGATGAGTGCTCTTGCCACTAATAGCCTCGGAGATTATCTCATCCAATCTAGGTCCAAAGAGACAGGAACCTGCAAAAGGGAGTGCAGTCAGGGAGCGCTTGGAGGCCAAATCAGCAGACCAAGCCTTAAACCAGGTAGTCTTGCGGATAGCAACGTAAGAAGCTGAAGTCTGAATCGTCAGATGGGTAGTGTCACGGGCAACCCCACAGGTATACTTGGACGCATTTGAGATAAGGTGAGGGATCTACTAGCTCCTCCTCTGGAGGACCCTAGAGTAGGCCATGACGGAGTTTGTGTGCCTATTCAGTGATAGTTCTGCTAACTCAAACAGATGCGAAAATCGGGAGGATGGCATAGCCAGATGCCGCAAAAGTGTTTTTAGCAAAAGGAGTCCACACGGCAATCCAGAGAATCTTTGAATGTAGTGGAGTCTACCATAGGCAAAGTAGTGGCATTGGCTAAACAAGAACCCAGAAGATCCACCGCCAGAGACCTAACCTATGTGGAATAATTTCCTTCTTGAAAGGGGTAGAAAACATTTAAATGGCTGGAATGAGAAAACTTCTTGTCCTGGTGCTTTTTTAATTCCTGAAGGACAATACACTCAAATTTCCGAATGGCCTGGAAAAACTGCCCGGGAACGTTGAGGCTGAAGGTAGGAAACTGAGTCAGCGGAAGGTGCTGAATCAGTGACCTGAAGGATGTCACGGCCTGCTTCAATAAGTACTTTCACCGGAGGTGGGGAGTGGGTACAACCCTTACCAACTGAACGGAGTCAGAATCAGATAACTCGCCCTCAGACAAAGCCTCTCTAGGTGGAGAGGAAGCATCAAAATCTAAATTCTGGTGGAGGAGGGGAAACGGAAGAGGACGGTGAAAACAAAGACAGGAGAGAAGACCTGGTTCGCTTCTGTGGTTGGCCACAAGAAGAAGACATGAACGGGGGCGTCCACATGATGATATGAGGGAACAGGAGTTTAGAGGTGGGCGGGCAGACATGCCGCCTAAAATGGAATGAGTGATGTTCGCCAGGTTATCAACCGTCTGGAAAAGGGATTTGGACAATTCATGGTCCAATCCATTGAACCAGGTTGCGCAAGGGCGGCAGGGGTGCAGAAACCACAGGCTATTGGCTAGAAGGCCGGCATGCATCGGATAAGGAGGTAGAATGACCACAAGAAAATTTTGTATTGCACTTAGAGCAGGAAAAATAAATTGCAAAAGTTGTCTGGCATGAGGGATCATCCTTAGGGGTTTAGACATGGCAGTAGAGGGGGTTACAAGACTTCACACTAAATTAGTGGGAGAGAAGGAACCAAAAAATATCACTCACACTGCGCAGCAATCATAACACTCACTCTGCGCTGCTCTCCATCTCCCAGGCGAACTGACTAGCATGAGCACCCCGATTGTTACCTCCTTTACTAAGGGGACACTGGTGGGAGAAGTAGCAGAGGTGCTCCTTAGGTTAGTGGGTAACAGGGGAGCTGATGCACTTGTCAGAACACTAAAGGTCCTCTTACACAGCCCGTCCTAGACAGTGTAAACCAGCGTGAATAAACGAGAGTAGAGGTGCCTCTTAGGTTAGTGGGTGACAGAGGAGCTGATGCACTTGTCTTCATTGACAAGTTGGACAGCGGTGCATTTGCATATGACACCGTACGCCCACCAAGGGGAGAAACACAGGAAGACAAAGTCAAATCTGTGCCCCACCTTCATGCTTAAATGAAAAAAAAAACGTAAAAAATAAATAAAAAAATAATAATTCTTGGTAGAGACTATGCTGCTATGAAAAGAAGTGTCTGCCTCCCACAGACAATAAGCGAAGACTGAAAAGCTCAGTGTCGGCAGGGTGTATCTTGTAGGAGTAGCCACTTTATGTTTCTTAGAGTCAAGCCCCCTAGTGGCAATAGCATGTGCCCACGGTCTGTGTCCTCCATTGTAACAAACGAGAAATATAAATATGTATTTTTTGGTATGACGAACTACAAACTAAAATAATCTTGCATTTGTCATTAAAAGGAAAGATTTATAGGAGGGCCCAGGAGCACCCCAGGCTATTGTTTTAAGAAGATCAGAATTTGTTTCCTATCCGGACTCAAAGTTCTGATTTTCTAAATTATGGAAAAAACGAGGAGCGTCTCAAGGTTCAGGGTGCTTCAGTAAGAGCTAATAATTGCCTTTAGGCCCCATGCACACGACCGTAAAAATTCTGTTTAATTGCGGACCATAATACGGTCCGCAATTACGGACCTATTCAGTTCTATTGGCCGCGGACACCTTTCTGTATCGCTAGGAATGTTCCGAAAATTATGGAACATGTCCGTTCTTTTGAATTTTACGGGCCGTGCGCCTATACTTTTTTTTTTTCATTAGTTTATTCAAAATATCACATACAGAGTATCACAGCAATTGGATATAACATGACAATATCCATGATGACAATATATATACAGTATATAATATAACCATTAAAGACAGATATCTTTATAGCAATAATCTACTAGTCAAATGTCGATCAAATGGTGAATTACAGGATTATTACATGCTGTTTTCCATATATGAAAGGGAACATTTATATAGATCGATCAAACCAAACAAAACAAAACAGGTCGCCTATGTCGCATTGCAAGGTCACAGATATTAAAGCCATATCCCCTGCCGGAGAATCGGGGGATTAAATTATCCTATTGCGGAGTAAAGTTATCATCAGGAGCTATTCTGGAGTCTAACCAATTTCCCCACACTCCCTGAAATTTGTCCGGACACCCCCTGTGGGACTATACCAACTGTTCATATGTAACAACAGTATTGACCAATCGTTTCCAGGAGATTATTGATGGAGCTGTGTCTGCCATCCAGTGCATGGCTATTGTTTTCCTAGCCAAAAATAAAGATTCTCTAATAAAAATACCAGTGTGTCGTGTCCAGTTTTCGTCATCAATGAGTCCCAATAGGGCTATCTTCGGGGAAAACGTCAGAGGACTAGGCAATAACGGAGTAATAACCTCATATACCTTCGTCCAAAATGTTAATATGTATGAACATTCCCACATAAGGTGCCAGAAATCTGCCTCTGACTGACCACATCTATGACATGCTGAAGTAGGTATTTTCCCCATTCGGTGTAATCTCACTGGGGTGAGATAAGCTTGATGTATAATGTACAATTGTATGAGTTTATTATTGATAGCCGGAGATATTGTCAAATGTGAATTTAGGATGTCAGTCAAATCTTCTAGTGAAAGGTCTGGTATTTGTGTCTTCCACCTGGTTAGGACCGGGAGTGGGGTATGGCTAATTTTAGCCGAGATCAGATGTGTGTATAGGGCTGTGATAAGACCCTTAGGGCCTTGAGATTTCAGTATGCCTATAAGTGGGTATGCTGAGATGATTGTGGAATGAGTTGGGAATTGAGTCTGTATGGCGTGACGTGCTTGTAAATATTTGAACCACTGCAAATCTGGAATATTATGTATCTCTTTGACCTGTAGGAATGTAAGGATCAGACCACTATCATACATATCTCCCAATTTGGTGACTCCCATATCCAGCCACACCCGTGCATCAGTCAATGACTGGAGGCATAGTAATGTGGGATTATGCCACAGAGGGAGTTCCGGGATTACATCATGATATACCAGTATTTTCTTGGCTGCCCGCCAGACCGCCAATGCCAGAACATGTATAGGAAGTAGGTCTGTATGGGGGGTAAACTTAGGGTATTCCAGGAAGCTGATCAGATTTTTTCCTGCCACCAGGGAGGCTAAATAGTAATCTGTGTCAGACAGAGGGGAATCTCGAACCCACCCTTGGATATTGCGGAGCTGTCCTGCCAGGTAGTATAGGTGGAAATCCGTTAAGGCCATTCCCCCTTCAAGTTTTGGCCGCTGCAGTGTGGCTAGACTAAGTTTAGACCTAGAAGATCCCCATATAAAACGTGTTATCAAGGTATTAAGAGATTTGAAAAACGATATGGGGACTATAACAGTCATATGTTGCAAGATATACGTACATTAGGGTTGGACTACCATCTTAACCAAATTGATGCGTCCTGCCACAGATAACGGGAGTCTAGCCCACTTCTTAAATCTGTCTCCTACCTTAGTCAATAATGGGGTTAAGGATGTATCTCGAGTTTGGCCATGATCTTGGACTATAGTCACTCCCAGATATTTAAAGCTAGAGACAGTGTCAAGGCCATATTGTGACATAAATGGGTCTGGGGTCGGATATTTAGCTGTATATAAAATGGCCGATTTCTGCCAATTAACTTTCAGACCTGAGTACTTCGAAAATTCGTCTAATAATCTGGCCGCCACATGAAACGAGGAGTTTGGGTTATCCAGAAAAAGGACTATGTCGTCTGCGTAGAGGCCTACTACAGAAGTTCTGCCCTTCCATTGTATACCAGTAAGGTCTGGGGAGGCTCTGAGCCGAATCGCCAATGCCTCTATGGCAATTGCAAATAGGGCGGGTGATAACGGACAGCCTTGTCAGGTGCCCCTGAAAAGTGAGAGTGCTCCTATACTTTGTATGGGAGCACAGCCCGAAAATGCTGGTAACTGCCGGCGGTCGTGCCTGCAATCGCGGACTGTGATTACGAGCACGGCCGTGTGAATGGGGCCTTAGGCAATGGTTGGCTTAATGGTTATCACCGTTGATTTGCAGCACTGGAGTCCAGTGTTTAAATCCAACCAAGGACGACACTTGCATGGCATTTGTATATTCGGCCCGTGTTTTCTCCAGGTACTAAGTATATACCCCCACACTCCAAAAATATACAGATAAGTGAATTAGCCCTGGTGTGTTTGTTTCTCAGATAGAGAAATTAAGATTGTTCGCCCTATTGCGGACAGGGGCTGATGACAATCTCTGCACAGCACTGCAGAATAGGTTGGCAATATATAAGCAACAGGAAATAAATAAGGGGCGATGCAATAGCCTTTTTACAGCGCTGATTCGGAATTTATAAACAGAGCAGGGAGCCTTTAAATCTCCCTGCTCTCAGCTGCCAGAGGCTGGTGGCATCCCTGCTCAAACGGGTGAGATCGATAGTAGTATCGATCTCACCTGTTTAACCCCTCAGATGCGTCGCTCAATAGCAAGCGCCGCATCTGAGTGGGTTTGGAGAGAGGGAGGGAGCTCCCTCTCATCCCACTGACAGCTAAGATTGCCTAGTGTCTATCTTCTATGGCAGCCGGGGGCCTAATAAAGGCCCCCAGGTCTGCCTGTAGTGTAGTGTATGACCTAGCAGATGCTTGTCCGTTTTACACAGACAGGCATAATACACTGCAATAGAGCTTCAAAAACGCCTGACAATCAGTGGCTGTTTTCTCTGAAAACCGCTCCGTATTTTCAGACGTTTTTTGTAGAGCGTGTGAACATATCCTAAATCACAAAGAAGCAGCAGTAGAATGGAGGATAACACACAGCAGTAATGAGCAGTGTTGCTGTGAATCCAGCACTGGGGTGAAAGAGCAGAACGCTAAAGGTCCTCTTACACGGCCCGTCCAGAACAGTGTAAACGAGCGTCGATCAACGAGACAGCTCGTTGATCGGCGCACGTTTGCTCCTGTCACAAGGAGTTAGTATGGGGACGAGTGCTCGTTACTTTGATCACTCGTCCCCATACATTATCATCATGTCGGCAGCACGTCCCCCTGTATAGGTGGGGGTCCCGTGTATTGGACCCCCAACGTTTAATCTTAGCGACATGCCAGCACTTGCTTTAGTGGCGAATCCACTTTTACCTTTTTTGACACTTATATATTGATTTTGTATACTGGGGTGTAAAATATTTTTTAAAACGATACAATTCAGCAGATAAACGAGCATTTGTTCATTCATCTGCTGATCAAAGCCCGGTTTACACAGGGCAAATATAGGCAAAGAGCGTTCTCTGAATGAGCGTTTGCCCGATAATTGGCCCGTTTAAAAAGGACCTTAAGGCCATGTTCACATGTTCAGGATTTAAAGAGGATTTAGGTGCTCAATCCTCACTGAACCCGCTGATGTTCTGAATCCAATGTAAGGAAACCCTATTCACATGCAGCGGGAAAAAAAAGATATTAAAAAAAATCAAATAAAATCAGCAAGAAATAATAAACGCGCTGCACATTTAAAAATCCACAGCAGTCATTCGCGAGGAATCCACACAGAAAAGGCGCAGATTCGCTGGGACTACTAATCATAACAAATGAAACTTGTTTTATAAGCAGTGGAATTCTGAGGTCTATGGATTTGGGAGGGACATACTTATCTATGCTATAAGAGATCTTCATGTTGTTGTTTCGGAGTTCCTTTGAATTCACAAGGAATCTATAAGAGGAAAAACAAGTAAGCAATTCAAATTAAAGAGAACCTTTCACCTGCCCATACATGTGCAGCTGAGTGCAACCTGTAATAGGCAGTGCTAAACAAACCTTGTTCTTGGTCTATCCGCCTCCATTATTTAGATATCGGTGCCGTTATAACCCCCTGAACTGTCAATGGGGACGCTTCTTTATTTCTAAATCACAGGGGGGCGTGTTACTTATCGCTCTGACACTGTCCAATCAGCAACGGACAGTGTGAGAGCGGATTGTGCTGTGTGATCTCTCTCACGAGATCACACAGTCTTGTCGTTCTGCAGAGAGCGCGAGAGAGAGAGAGAGATCACACAGCACAAGATTCTCTCACACTGTCCGTTGCTGATTGGACAGTGTCAGAGCGATAAGTAACACATCCCCATGCCATTTACAAATAAAGAAGCGTCCCCATTGACAGTTCAGGGGGTTATTTACATATCGGGCTTCCAAATATAACGGTACCGATATCTAAATAACAGAGGAGGATAGAATTATTTTTTTTTTAAAGTGAGACAAGGTTTGTCCAGCACTGCCTATTACATGGTGCACTCCGCTGCATACATAGGTAATAAAAACCTTTTATTAAAGAGAACCTTCCACCTGCCCATACATTTGTTAATCTACTTTAAAGGCTTTACCCAGAATCATAAATTATCAACTATCCACAGGATAGGCGATCATTTTCTGATTGTTGGGGGCTCACCGCTGGGAAACCCGCCGAGAATGAGAACGGGGGTAACAAACCTCCAGACCCTCCTCACCGCACAGTGAGAAGGAGCTTTAATGGAGTGGCTATCGAGCATGCGCCGGCAGCTCCATTCAAGGTCAACGAGAATGACTCAAAACAGCCGAGCCCTGTACTTGGCTGTTTGTCATTCCCATAGACTTTGAATAAAGTGGCAGCACGCATGCTTGAGCGCCAGAAGGAACTAGCTATCAGTGGGTGTCCCAATGTTGGGAAATTTTCCACAATCTGAAAATGATCACCTATCCTGCGATAGTTGATAATTTATGATTCTGGAAATTACCTTACCAGGCCTGGCCTTACGTTTGATGTTGCCCTGGTGGCGCCCCCCCCCCCCCCTCCTCATATGGTATTTTGTCAAACAGTGAACAAATAACCAGACCTAAAAATGATCTATTGTAAGTACCATAAAGTGCATATGTTGTCCAATAAACATTTCTAAACAGTTGCCTAAATAACAATGCTATACAGTGCACCATCACCATACACTAAGGCCGGCGATGTACTCTACTTCCAGGCGGTGGTGTATTATACCTTGAAGGATAACTAAACTTTCGAAAAACTTCTGACATGTCATAGTGATACGTTAAAAGTTTTCATCGGTAGAGTTCGCAGTACAGAGACCCCCACCGATCGAAACTTCTGACATGTCATATCTCTAAAAACATTAATACATCTGTTCCCACAAACATCTAACTTACTCTCTACTCACCTGACCCCTACAGAGAACTGCGTACTGGTTTTCAGTACCAAGGGTCGCTTGCATGGAAAGGTCATGATTGGTTGTTTACATACAACGAATGATCTGATTGAAACAATTCGAACAGGTTAAATTATTTAATCAAAGCAGCTATACAATTTTCACTTTTGGTAATATACAAGGAGAAATGTATAAAAATAAAATAATGGAAGAGAGAAACTGGATCTCATTGGTCACCATGGACAACTGCTCCAATTTTCCTATGTGCCTGTCTTTATAGGTTTCTCACATTGACAGCCAGCAAACATAATATGTACTCTTTGTAAAATAGTTGCACTATATTTTGTATGTTTTTACATATTTTCCATTAATTTTCACGGTGTGGAAGGAATTTTTAGGCAAATTTTTCCACCTCCAAAAAAACTCTGTGTGAACAGGGCCTAAAATGATCCACAAGCACGCTAGGTGATGCGGATAGCTCTAGTTATGGCTTGTGTACTTTAAACGGGCTTCTCTACATTGGACAAGTACCCTGATGATCAGCTGAATATAAGGTGTACCGCAACTAGGACCCCAGCATTTAAACGTAAGCTGTGGGAAAACCTGGCAGCAATGTACAATTTCCCTGCACAGCAGTTGTATGCTGCATGAAGGATAACGTGATGCCAACTATGTAATTCATGGACAAGTTGGGCACTTCAGAGTGCGAGCTATTCTTTGAAGCTAATCTCCTGGCTAAGAGAGGAGGGTAGAAAAAAATACAAACAGACGTATAATCCAGCTAAATAATACAAGAAAATCTCAGAATGGCGCTCAATGCCCATTGAACTCCAAATCTACCAAACACACCCAAGAACATACTGGACTATAAGGGTATGTTCACACGCAAACTCAAAAACGTCTGAAAATACGGAGCTGTTTGCAAGGGAAACATTTCTAAGCCACTCGCGATTTTCGCGCCGTTATTAGCGAAAGTTTTTGGAGCTGTTTTCTATAGAGTCTAAGAAAAACGGCTCCAAAAATGGCCCAAGAAGTGTCCTGCACTTCTTTTTTGCGTCCGTTTTCCAAAACGGGCGCGTTAAAAAAAACGGCCCGCCGAAACAGAAAGAAGTTTTAACATTGAAATCAATGGGCAGATGTTGGGAGGCATTTGGCTTCCGGTTTTTCGGCCGTTTTTTGAGCGTTTACGGCCCGAAAAACAGCCAAAAATAGACGGTGTGAACATACCCTAAATGTCAAGCACTCAAGCTAAAAATGTATATTAGGTTAAAAATATGTAATTTTATTATCAAATTCATTCAAGTGAAAGATAGAAGACAATTAGTCCAATATCTAAAGAAGCACAAACGCCTTTCCCACAACTCCAACCTATCAAAAACTCATTGACCAGTAAGTATAAAGTACATAGCACAAATAAATAATTTCATGGAAAAATGCATAAATATATAAAAGGAACAAGACAAATTCATGAATCAATGCAAAATTCATAGAATCAATCAACGTATGCATAAATTACTGAGCCCAAACATAGAGGAATTTCATGAAAAAAATAATAATGAAATGATGAACACTACATAGGCCGTGGAATCATTGAGAAGGGGTGAGGAGTATATTGATCAGCCCAATCATCATTAAGGAGCACTTATAACACATCGATGAGCTTCCAGCCTGTAATATCCATAGAATCGGACTTGCAGCAACATACGGTTATAATGCAATATATTAACCACTAATAAATATTCATGTGCTGGCCGTAAGGATGCGATCCAGAAACTTCACTCAAATAGAACCATCCAATAGAAGATGAAAACCGCATGCCCAAAAGGCAGTTAATACGAACACTTGCTCAATGGACTAATCACGGGATGTCACTGGCACATACGGGTTCACTTACAGTATGGGTATTTCCCCTTTGAGTTATTTAGATGAATTTATGTTATTGGGTTTGCCATCATAGGATCCAAGGCAAACATCCACGGACATACCCATAGATACAGGGTCAGGGAAGGATTTATGAACGGTCTCCATTTCTGAATAATAGATATAAAGTAATGTTTTTCTGACAAAAAAAGATTCGTGAAAAATCTCTTTAAAGAGGCTCTGTCACCAGATTTTGCAACCCCTATCTCCTATTGCATGTGATCGGCGCTGCAATGTAGATAAGAGTAAAGTTTTTATTTTTTTCAAAAACGAGCATTTTTGGCCAAGTTATGACCATTTTTATATTTATGCAAATGAGCCTTTCTTATGTAAAAACGCCGAGATGTACACACACAATACACGCCCAGTGTTTAAAGTTATGTCCAAGTGGGCGTGTATTGTGTGTGTACATCTGGGCGTTTTTACTTGTTTTACTAGCTGGGCGTTGTGAATAGAAGTGTATGATGCTGACGAATCAGCATCATCCACTTCTCTTCGTTAACACCCAGCTTCTGGCAGTGCACAGACACACAGCGTGTTCTCGCTCATCCGACGCGATGAAGTTCCTGTGGGAGGAAGTGAGTGACGTCACAGCGTGATCTCTCGAGAACACGCTGTGTGTCTGTGCACTGCCAGAAGCTGGGTGTTAACGAAGAGAAGTGGATGATGCTGATTCGTCAGCATCATACACTTCTATTCACAACGCCCAGCTAGTAAAACAAGTAAAAACGCCCAGATGTACACACACAATACACGCCCAGTTGGACATAAGAAAGGCTCATTTGCATAAATATAAAAATGGTCATAACTTGGCCAAAAATGCTCGTTTTTGAAAAAAAAAAAACGTTACTGTAATCTACATTGCAGCACCGATCACATGAAATAGGAGATAGGGGTTTGAAAATCTGGTGACAGATCCTCTTTAAGCACCGTAATTGCTTTATGTAAGCTAGGGGAAACCCTATTGTGCATGCACCCTGAGGAAGTACGTCTAGCAGACAAAACGTGTCAGTGACAAGACGGTACCACCAAGTGGAGAGTTGAGGAGAGACCTGCCCGTGTCTCCTGCTAGAGCGTTGCGTTCCTGAAACTGGACATTTACGGAAAGCGTCTGACAGACTTGACTTTGAGGAACGCCCTGACTACGGCCACTTTACATCGGTAACAGTGGTTTGTGAGTAAACCCTGTCTGGGAATATCATAACTGTTTACTCAAGCACTTGCCGTATGGATGAATGCCGGTTTAATATTAAAACTACGACCTATGTAGTGTTTATCATATTCATTATTTGTTTTTTCAAGAAATTCCTCTATATATTTAGGCTCCGTATCTATTTACGCATTGATTCATGAATTTATGTCTTGTTCCAATTAGGGATGCACGATGCATCGAAACTTAGATACTGTTTCGATACCGTGCACCCTCAAACGATTCGATACCGTTATTTCATGTATTTCGATGCTTAGCGGTGAAGCCGCACAGCTTAGTATAGTAATACATGAATGTATGAGAGCGGGGCTGCGGCTGTGTAATACAGCCATTGCCCCGCTCCTAATGAGCGGCGGCACTGAAGACAGAGAACATGGCGGGCACACTGCAAAACACCCCCATGTTCTGTCTTCAGTGCCGGTGCCGCCGCTCATTAGTGCAGCAGCGGCCGCATTACCTCATGCTGACCTCGCGCGCACTTATTGTCAGGTGCGGGGCAATGGCTGTATTACACAGTCGCAGCCCCACGGCTGAGATCAGATAAACCTCTCATCTCTGCCACTATTCTGAATGCTGCGATCAAAGCGGACCGCAGCATTCAGGGGAAAATGAGAAGGGGAAATGCCCTTTGGATCGCGTCACAGGGAATTCCTGTGACGAGATCGAGGGCCATACCATATATGGGCAGACAGCCCAGGGTCCATTGAAGGATCCCAGGGCTGTCTGACCATATTTCCTGTTAGGGCATACTTACAATAAAATATTTCTCGATACATAAAATATACACATATTCGGTATCGTCGCGACCGTAATAACACAGTTATAGCGTCATTCATGTTTACGCGGTTATAAAATAAAAAAAACTGCTTTTTCACTTACTAATGTGAGGCACGAGGTATTATGAATTTTGAACCTCCATGTGCCTCACATTAATAGTTATTAACCCCATCATGTACTTCACACATTAACCCAATGTCGTCCAATGTTGGGGTTAATTACTATTAATGTGAGGCACGTGGAGGTTTAAAATTCATCACACCACGCGCCTCACATCAGAAAATGGAAGAACGTTTTTTTTAAAATTATTGTTGGCAAAAGTATCATTTTGGTATCGAGTATCGCAATACCACACGAAGTATCGGTATCGAAGTCCAAATTCTGGTATCGTGACATCCCTAGTACCAATTATATTTGCGGCTTTTTTCATGAAATTATTTATTTGTGCGATGTACTTTACACTTACTGGTCAATGAGTTTTTGATAGGTAGGAATTGTGGGAAAGGCAAATGGACTTCTTTAGATATTGGACTAATTGTCCTCTATCTTTCACTTGAATAAATTTGATAATAAAATATATTTTTAACTAAATTCCATTTCCAGCTTGAGTGCTTGGCATTTAGTCTATTATGTGTTCAGGTGTGTTTGGTGTATGAAAGGGAACCTGTCAGCAGTTTTGAGGCCTCATTTTAAACATACATGTTTACTTGGTCATGCAAGTTGCGTGACTGAGAAACCAACGTTTGATTCCCCCGGTGTGGCGGTCACGAGTGCCCCTTTCTGTTCTAGTAGCCAATCTAAAGAACGCTAGTGCCGTAACTCAGAGGGGCGTGGCTTGCAGAGTGCAGTTAGGTCCCACCGTAGTGGCACTTGCAATCAGTGCGCCGGGGGAATTAAACAACGTATTCTCGATCAAGCTTCTTGCATGACCGAGAAAAAAAATGTAAGTTTAAAATTCCCTCCTCTCCCATTTATCGCTCTGTCAGCAGTTAGGAGGCCTCAAAATGGCTGACAGATTCTTTTTAACAGATAGACCCTTTGTTTTTGACAACCTCTTTTGCAATGGCATAAGAGTGTCTGTTAAATAACCATTTTTTTGGTAGTTTATTCGACTGCCGTCTATAATTATTCTGTGCTTGTTAATTGTGTATTGGGAACGACATATCAATCAAGATGAGCCGGGCAGGGAGAAGCCGGAGGAGTCACCCAGTGGACCCTTCTCCTCGAGCCCGGCACTTATTAAAACGATGTTTAGGAGTTTAGGCGCTAACTGCATACAGTTATACATTTAACGCAATAATAAGACAGTATGTAGTAAGCTCCCTCTAGTGGTCATTACAGGCAGCTAACATGTTATGTTTTAAAATCTATGCCTATGCAGGTAATTTGGTGTTGCATATCAGAAAAATGGAGGTCCACCCACTATAAAGATAGATTAAGATATTTATCAGCACGGAATTTAGGACCTAAAAACCAACATGATGGTAAAAGTTGAGATTAATGGTTAATAGCATGAGAAGCGTTTGGCCGCTTTTTGTGGCAATTTTCATAATCGTCTCATGTAAGTACTGCCCAAGACTAGTAATTTAACCTGCTATTGTACTGGTTAGTATTCCACAGACTCAAGAGTACCATTGGATTATGCAGATAGAGTCATTGACCATAGCTTTGCCCTAGAGAAATTCCGAAATGTAAAAATTCCAAAGAGCCAACAGAAAATAAATAGAATATAAGGATTACTCAAATTCTATTGGCTGAAAACAGGACCAAAACCGGTATTCCAGCAGTGATGGCTTAGATTTACCTCTGTAGAAGACAATGCAGCATTTCAAGAAGTCTTTTCTGTAGGTTTGGAGGGTCAATTTTCAGAGGGTCTCCCTCATATGTTACTTGATTCGAAAGCTCACCGAGATTACCTAGGATACGCCTCAAATGGAAAAACACTTCCTCTGTCTTTGTTACCCTGAATTATGAATGGAAAGAGTCACTTAAAGGGGTTTTAATTGATTTTTACAAAAACCTTTAAAAAAAAAAAAATGCAGATCCGAGTTGCAAGGGTGACTTTTGGACAGTGTTAAGAAGTGGCAGAATTTTTACTCCGAGTAAAATTAATTTTACAGGGAAGCCCTTTGAAAGTGTTAACATACCAGTAATGATGTTACACAGAGACAACGCTTTATGCTTGGGTAGAATACAGCCTGAATTCCATTACATAGAACTATAAGGAACGTCCTTTTACACAGGAGTCCGACATAGAACTGTAATGTGGGATTTCACAAGACCGAAAGCAAGAGACCAAGCAGAGATAACCAGGGCTGGGGATACACAGACTTCTCTAAGGGCCTGTTCACATCACAGTTCTCTTTCCGTTCCGGGGTTCCGTCTGAGGTTTCCGTCGGGTGAACCCCGCAACGGAAAGTGAAACTGAAACCACAGCTTCCGTCACCATTGATATCAATGACGGAAACATTGCTAATGGTTTCCGTTCGTCACCATTCCGGCAGGTTTGGTTTTAACGACGGAATCAATAGCGGAGTCAACTGCACTATTGATTCCGTCAGTAAAACGGAAACCTGCCGGAATGGTGACGAATGGAAACCATTAGCAATGTTTCCGTCACCATTGATATCAATGGTGACGTAAACGGAAGCTGTGGTTTCAGTTTCACTTTCCGTTGCGGGGTTCACCCAACGGAAACCTCCGACGGAACCCTGGGACGGAAAGCAAACAGGCCCTTATGTAGCAACTTAAATTGTAACTATTGTGAGATTTAGTTATATGGTTAATAGAGAAGCTGCCACGGTCACACTACAAAACGTCTGTGTATAGTATAGCGCCATCCTAAAAAGCAAGGACATAATAAAATATAATATTTTACTATTTGATTTTAGCCATTAAACCTGAAAGTTCTCTATCCTAACAACAAAATTTTATATGACTATCCATTAGTCCAGAATAATCTGGCAACCACCAGGCTCCATTGACTCTGGATTAAGGGAATGATTCTATCTCGATGCAAAAAAGAAATAAGACATAGAAGAAAACGTAATATTTTGATACATTGAAAATAAATAAAAAATAAAACAAAAACACAAAAAGCAAGTTCTCGAAGTTCTAAGGCCCCATGCACACGAACGTGCTTTTGCGGCCGCAATTCCCCCGAAAATCCACGGGAGAATTGCGGCCCCATTCATTCCTATGGGGCCATGCACGCGACCGTAGTTTTTACGGTCCGTGCACGGTCCGGGAGCCCACACCGCAGAAAGAACGGACCTGTTTTATTACGGCCGTGTTCTGCAGTCCGGGCTCATTGAACATAATGGCCGCGGCCATGTGCATGTCCCGCGATTTGCGGGCGGCTCACGGCTGACAGTCCGCAGCCGGCCGACCCGAAAATCACGGCCGTGCCTAAGGCCTTATTCACACGACAGGGTCCGAGTGTCGGCCGTTTTGCATCCGTTCAGATTCCTTTCCGGGCCATGTTGCAGTTTTTAACGGCCGATTTTGACCCGTTTTGCAACCGTTTTTTTCCTTGTCCGTTTTAAAGTCGGATGAATTTCATTTCAATTTGTTACCACACACAGCCCTCTATAGATAATGCCACAGCCCACCTGGTAGGTAATGCCACTCAGCCCCCTGCAGGTAATGCCACAGCCCACCTGGTAGGTAATGCCACCCAGCCCCCTGCAGGTAATGCCACCCAGCCCCCTGCAGGTAATGCCACCCAGCCCCCTGCAGGTAATGCCACCCAGCCCCCTGCAGGTAATGCCACCCAGCCCCCTGCAGGTAATGCCACCCAGCCCCCTGCAGGTAATGCCACCCAGCCCCCTGCAGGTAATGCCACCCAGCCCCCTGCAGGTAATGCCACCCAGAGGGGGCTGCAAATTTTACTTTGAACCACCCGCTGCATATTAATTTCTGGTAAACACCAGTGGGGTCCAAATGCTCAGAACACCCCCTGATAAATGTCCTCATGGGTGTAGTTTCCAAAATGGGGGTCACAGGGTTTCTTTTACCATTTCACATCAGAGTCTGCAATTGTGAACCAATGCTGTGTAAATCGCCAAATAAGGTCTCAATCAATTCAAAACTAATTGCCGCAAACCAAAAAATATCCGGATTTCCAGTCTAGTTATAAATTTTCTTGAGTAAATGATAAAATATATAACTTTTACTGGATTACTTAAAATTAGCCACATAACTTAAAACTCCGACACGGTCTAAAGACTAATAGGCTGTATTATTAGCTAGATCTGCCTCAAAACTGAAAGGCTATATTTAATCACTGTTTTTTCCTGCCAGCCGACAGTGGTAACGGCAGAAGAAATAATCTACTATGCAGGTGACTGCAGTTAACATTTCATTCTCTTAGTGGGGCGGTGTGTTGTCTGAATTCAAAAACATGTAGGATCAATACCCCACCGACATCTTTCGCCAAGAACCGGTGTCATCGGGGCACATGGGCAATTACGTGGTTTCTGCTTCGAATGCCGGACACTTCCTTGCCCCCTAGTTATAGGTACAGTTCTGGGAATAAATAGATCATGACCGAGATTTCTATATTGACCTTTGACATTTTTTACATAGTTATTAGTTCACCCCTCAGCTGTCTTTTTTTTCTAAACTATATAATTCTACTTTTGATAATCTGAGTATTGTAGTTCACCATTCTATTTATTACGTTGGTCCCCTGCCTCCGAACCCGCTCAAGTAAAATAAAGGATGGATGGATCTATGGTTATACTTGCCAGATTTCCAGATGCTTAAGAGAAGTGTCTGTGTCAGCTCCAATACATAATAATCTTTGCCTTTCGAACCAATTGGAAATTTCTTGTTGCAGAAAACCAAGAAGGGTCTCGCACAGCCCTAGGAGCTGCTTGACCAGATCAATTACCTCCTTTTCTTAAAAAAAAATACAAAATTAATTATAACAGCAATTTATTTGAACCAGTCTGTTATGGCAGGAAGGAGGTGAAGGGAACAAGTGAGCCCTAATCTACCCACCGCCCTGTCCCTGCCTACTTGCAACGACCCGCCCTAGGCGACGGGGTACAACTTGGCGGCGGTCCCTATGCTGACTAAGTGCAAGGGGATACAAACAGGGAACAAGCAAGGGAAGGGGCAGTAGCCCACGGAACACCGTGAGGAAACGGAGTGGTGAACGAGCCAGTCAGGATCAGGATGTAGTGGAGTATACAAACGGGAGCACGGAGCAGGAAGCAAGCCAGGGGCAGAGCGAAGCAGGATAAGCGGGAACTGAAGCAAGGCAGAAGCACGGCAGAAGCAGGCTGGAGCAAGGCAGCAGTGGGGCCAGGAATCCAAGAAGAATAACAAGCAATGAGGAAGAGAAAACGGCAGGTATAAATGGACAGGGGGCGGAGCTAACTCCGACTGACCAGGCCGCGATAGGCTCTCCCACTCCTGAGCCTGCCACCCTGATTGGTGGGAGCCGGTGTCAGTCTAAGAGGTCTGGCCTCAGGTGTCGACTGATTAACCCTGGGAGTATCCACAGACGTAGTGCCTGGCAGATCCTTTACACAGTCATTCATTTTAACTTATGTGCCTAATCTAGCATACATTATTATACAATTTTTGAGATTTGGTCGAGGGAATGCCTACATCATAGGTCTTTGTGAAGCCACATACACTGAAATTAAGGGCAGATTTGTTTAGTCACAGAAATTTCTGAAAATAAATCTGGCACGCGTGAAAATACCCTAAGCCAAATGCCCGCTGTTGACTGCAGCATAGCAATGCACATATGGTAAGCATTATAAGGAAAACCTATTTCATGCAGCAACTGCATCAAACATACAGCAGCCACAGCCAATTGCCATACGCTTTACTAGACTTTTATAGACAGTGATATATATTTTGCAGAATCAGTTGAAACACCACGTTCTATACATCCAACGTTATCTCACCCTGCGTTTTTTGTCCAGCTCATTCAGCTGTTGCTGCAGCTCACTATACTTTTTCCTGAGGCCTGGATCTTGAGGATGTGCCGTTACTGTAAATGAAAAAGCAAAAATATTAAAGCAGCAATTACTTACATTAAAGCTGCAAGATGTCAGAAAATCTTCATAGACGGCACCAGGGTAACAGTTTCTGGATGGAAAACCTTTGGCACAACAAATAACAGTCATTAAAATCTCACTTTTTACACAACATTGGGAAACCAAACAAAGCAGATTGAACAGAAAAGTTTTTGGTATCTACAATCTCTAGTAATTTGCACTTCATAGGGTGCTCTTACACTGACATAATATACACAATTTCAATCCCATGTGTAAACAGACAGTGCTCAAATGAATGTCACACTGTAACAAATAATACCACCATGAAAGCTAACATAATGCAGTGCTTAAAGGGGCTGCCAGACAGCCCGACCCTCCCAAAAAAAGAAAAAAAATACCTTAAAATGCTTTGCTTATCTGTTCTTTGTTCACCCCCTCATGTTCGAGCAGTAAATTTAAAAAAATCTCTACTTTGCGGTCAGTAACCATCTCCGGACTACAAAGCCCCCTTTACTTCCGATCACTGGGTGATCCACAAGCGGGGTGCGCACCTCAGCAAAAAAAAAATCCATTTAACATTGCGGCCTAACTTCTGTGTCCGATGCACCCTTTCACAGGCTTACACTATCCATATCTCTCTGCCCCCTAGTCTTCCATCTCTTCTCACTTTCCCTACCTCCTATTCAGAGGTCTATTCTCCCACCTATGGGGAAATTACACATACAGTGTACAGTCTTTCTCCCTTCCCTGTACACCATACATGTCATTTTCCTGGCTCCCTTACAGGCTCATTACATCAGCGGCTTCCCTAAACTCAAGCATTCTCCCTGCCTCCATTTACACCCCACAACTCAATAATGTATTATTATTATCTCCCTGCCACAAACAAGCTAAGATTTTGTTTACATCTGCGTCAGGGTTCCGTTCTGTCGTTCCGTCAGAGCTTTCCGTCAGAATAGAACCCTGGATGAAACAATTGCATCACCATTGATTTCAACGATGACGGATTCGGTGCAAATGGTTTCGGTTTGTCTCAGTTGTACGAGGGTTCTGTCGCTGTGACGGAATCTATATTGTAGTCAACTGTACTATTCATTCCATCAAAATGACGAAACCCTCGCACAACGGAACGCCAGAACGGAGACCTGACGCAGATGTGAACAAAGCCTAAACAGCATACTTTCATCTGGCACCCATCGGCACAGTATTGCTCTCTCTAATACCTCTGCAAAGATGCATCCCACAATTACTGGAGGGTGCGTGGGGGAGGATCCATAGAGCGAACAAGACGATCGAGGTGGTCCCACAGATGCTCAATTAGGTTCAAGTCTGGCGAATTAGGGGGCCAGGGAAGTACTTGGAAGTCTTGGTCGTGCTCTTCCAACCACTGTCGGACATTTCTAGCCGTGTGATATGTCGCATTGTCTTGCTGGAAGATTCCATCTGCCCCAGGGAAGACAAACATCATGTATGGGTGGACGTGATCTGCAACTATGGATTCATACACAAATCGCTTCAGAGTGCCTTCCACATGGATGAGTGGGCCCAGAGAATGCCATGGAAAAGTTCCCCAGACCATAACGCTGCCGCCACCAGCTTGTATTCTTCCAGCAATGGTTGTAGGATGTTTGTCCTCTGATGTTTCTCGTCTGACACGCTTACAACGTCCATCCATTCAACGAAGCAGAAAACATGACTCATCGGAGAAGGCAAATCTTTGCTAATCATTGGTGGTCCAATTACAATAGTGCCATTCAAATTGAAGCTTTTTTTTTTTTTCCAACGCACCTTTGTTAGCATAGTAGCAGTGTCCATCCGTCGCAGTCCCACACGCAGTAGGGTTCGCTGAACTGTTTTAGACACACGTCTGGTAGCCCCCTGGTTGATTTTCACGGTGCGCTGCTCCACTGTAGCGTGTTGTTCGGCCCTCGCGCACCTTAGTAGCAGACACCCACCTCTCACATCAATGGCACGTGGTGCTCTGCAGTTTCCACGTCAGTTATTCCCAATGGTGCCATTTGTCCACTCACGATACACTTTCATCACAGCATCACGCGAAGAGTTCACAAGCTGCGCCGTTTGAGAAATACTGCCACCCTTGGCCCGAAAGCCAATACTCATCCCTTTTTGCAACTCTGATAAATCGCCCCTTTTACCCTTGCCAACAATGAGTCATATGTGTTCACACAGCCTATCCCACACCTTATATACCCACCAAACCAGCCCACGACACATCACTTCCTTCACGGGCTACCGTCGTCGAAAGTAGGAGGTGGCCATAATGATGTGACCGATATATATATAGTAGCAGTGCAGCAACGGTCAGGTTTTTAAGCAGCCTGGGAGCATGTACATCAGATAGGGTTTTCTCTGCTGTTGCTTGGATGTAAAACCCGGAATAGGGCCTGGTTTGCTGGAGTGTGAAGGAGAAGGGTGGGCTTCCACACCATACAGTCCGTGTCTTGGGCTGTCTGAGGAGCTTCACCTGAGACAGCTCTTTAATTCAGGTGTGTGCTGTTCACACAGGGCTCTCAGTCTGGGGAAGACAGGCATGCTAGCCTGTGAGAGGCACCACCGTGTGAGGTAAAACTGTGAAGGTTTTTGAGGTACTGGGCACAAAGCTCAATGTCACCTAGTGAGGGACACTTCATGTTTAGTTAGAGGCTTGACGGCCTAGGGTTTACTTTGTACAGTTTTGCTGCAACACTGCTTGCTGTGTTGAAGACAATAAAGCTATCTGCGGCTGGTTTAAACCCTTATTCAGCATGTTGGATTGAACTTTCTATGTGTGCCAACCATCTCATCCTGGAGATAGCGATCCTGTGAGCTAATTTGTCCCCCAACTTGTCACATTACACATCATATTTATATAAAAATGAGAAAAAATTAGATCTATATTTATATCTACGGTGAGCTCTATTCATAGCCAACAATAAATAGAGGTCACAGTAGATATAAATATAGTTCTCATTTTTATATAAATTAGCAGCAACATAAATCAGGGGACGTGGGGATGAGCAGTGTAGGGGAAAGTAGTAGCGAAAGGGGAGGCAGTAGCATTAGGAAGACGGCCACTCTAGCTTGACCGGGCTGTGACATACCGACACAGGAGTTGGGGGAGGAGTGTTGAGCGTGCACAAGCACGTGTCGACACACTCCTTGCAACGTGCAAACAAAAGAACTTCCGACCCTGCGGCACGCGGCCCAGAAACGGTAGAAGTGGACGGAATTGCAACGGTAAGCATATTGATACGTTAAATATGTATAGAGGTAATGAACAGTGGTACATCATTTTATTTTTCAGGAAACCCCCTTTTAATAATATTACTATAAATGAGCTAGATAAGCGTGCTACAGTGTATCCAAAGCGATGCCAGCATGCAGTGCTCATATAATACTGCCATGCAATTCTCAACTAATACTGTCGTGTTTTGCTCACGCATGGAGATGTAAAATGTGTCAGAATGCGATTGGAAAATGCGTGAAGAAAATGGAGTGCCTGGTGTGCGCCAAATTTACTATGTGTTTTTCAATACCTTTACGTTCACCTCAACAGTTTAGAGAATGGTCTAGAGAAAAAAGGTGTGGCGAAGTGTAATTTGAAAATTTGCCTCTTTTGCCTAAAATATTAGGATACACATGTGCATGCAGAGAGTGATTTCCTATACCAGTTTCTAAGGGGCTCATGAAGCCGCTGCTTGGGACTTGAAAAGGCAGTTGAGAAGGAGGCCCCACTCCATAGGAAGATCCCCATTGATCTCCAGAATGGCAGAGACCAGGTAAGTATAAAGAGCCTTTCCTCCACCCAAAAGGCTATTTTTCCCCCATAGGGTCACGTTTTTAAATGCTCTGTCATTTCCAGCCTCGGCTTCCAGTCACATGGTATGTGAAAACCAGCAGTTTGGGTTCCTGAGCGGTTATGTGACCCGGAAAGAAGGTGCTAATTTCCAGAGCAAAAAGGATTGTGGAATTGTGTTTGTGGGTCTCTACGAGCAGCCGTTAAGGAGCTGCGGAGTGGGAAATCTTCAGTCAACCGAAAAAATATCGATACTCGTTAGCCAGACATGGTATAAAGATGAAAATTCAGTAAATCACTCACTTTGTACTTGGCAAGTCTTATATCTGAAGTCAAAAGTTTCCTGTTGGTCTTCCAAAAACTTAACTTCTTTGTGGAGTGACTGAAAAACACAGAGGAAATCTGTCAGAGTGTTAACACATTACAAATCTACCGCACAGAAAGTTGAAAGGCCAAGTACACCTTTGAGGGCATTTTTTTTTTATATAAATAGATTAGTCAGTGTGATTAGTGTAACTTTGTAATTCGTCTTTATTTAAAAAAAAAAAAAAACGAAACTGTTTTACTTTGAGATACAGCTGTTTTGTAGTCTCTATGAAACGCAGCTGTATCACTCGTTTTACACCGAATCCGTCAGTCCCGAAGACCTGACGGGTTCAGCGTCGGCAGGTCCTGCGGGTCTCTGACACACAGTATCCACCTGTAATCGATCACATCTAAGTTACTTAGATGTGATCATTTACAGGTGGATCCTGCATGTCCAACCCGCCTACACTGAGGATGTCAGGTCCGTGGGACGGACTGATTCAGTGTAAAACAAGCGACAATCATAGTTTTCTAATAAACATGTATTAAACATTCTGCTCACATACATTTATTATAGTGCAGGAGGCCCCTGTCACAGTATTATGGTATTGTAATGTATTGGCTGTTATGTCTGTCCAGTGACACTAGATGGCACTGTAACTGGGAGGCTTTTTAAAAAAAGTTATGTCAGTTATTTGTATGTTCGTTCTCATCTATGTAGACTTGTTGGTATTTAGTCTCATACTCCATTTTGTTAACCAGTAAAAAGAACATATTGTTGTTGTCATTTTCAATAATAATTCATTACTAAACATAATTGGTGACGAGGGTGGGATTCTGTGAGTAGTAAGATTATATACAGTTCATTTGATTAAAGAAAATATTGAATTCCAGTTACTAGACTGCTCAGCTTATGCAATACTACAACTATAAAATGGCTACCATCGGTCAAATGGAGGAATTTGATGTCTCAAGCCCATATTTATAGAATTCACATGCTGAAAGATTCAGGCTTTACCTAGAAGCAAACAAATTATCTGATGCTATTCAGAAATGATCCGTGCTGCTGGGTGTCGTAGGCCCCAAGACGTAAGATATTGCCTGTTCTCTGGTGTCCCCTGCTAAACTCAGTGACTATTCTTTTACGGAGATCATTACAGTGTCAAAAAATCATTTTGTTCATACCCCATCTGAAACGGTGAGGGGTTTGAATTATAATAAAAGGAACCGCCTTCCAGGTGAAAGTATTTCAGCTTACATTGCTAAGCTGCGCAGATTGTCAGAAAACTGCAATATTAATAACAGTTTAGAGTCCCTATTAAGAGACAGACGCGTGTGTGGTGTCAGAGATGAGGCGCTTCACAGGAAATTACTAGCCAAGCCAAACTTAAAGAGGCTCTGTCACCACATTATTACTGGCCGATATTGTACATGATGTGATCGGCGCTGTAATGTAGATTACAGCAGTGTTTTTTATTTAGAAAAACGATCATTTTTGACGGAGTTATGACCTATATTAGCTTTATGCTAATGAGTTTCTCAATGGACAATTGGGCGTGTTTTACTATATGGCCAAGTGGGCGTTGTGGAGAGAAGTGTATGACGCTGACCAATCAGTGACCAATCAGCGTCATACACTTCTCCCCATTCATTTACACTGCAGATAGCGATATAGCTATATCGCTATGTGCTGCCACTTAAACACACTATAACGTTACTGCAGTGTCTTGTGGATAGGGGATACATGTGTTTTATGGCACAAGCCCTTTAATCTGCGAGGAACAGCAAAATTGCTGTTCCTGGTCGTTAGAGCAGCGTGTCAGAAGCGGACACCTGCAGTGTATGGAAAGGGGTCAGCGCGTGAGCCCCCTCCATACATCAACCACCTCCAGCTCTATGATGTGTCGGCACGTCATGGGTCGGGAAGGGGTTAAGCAATTAAGCAGTCATGAGGCACAGGTCCCTTGACTGCGGTCTATAAGACGCAGGGACTTTTTAGCAAGATTTATTCTTGCTAAAAACTTCGTCTTATAGTCCGAAAAATACGGTATATAGATTCCTTACACACAGAGAGATCCATTTCCAGCATTCTTTTCTTTTAATGTTGATTATCGCGCAGGGTATGTTCACACGCTTACTAAAACAGTCTGAAAATACAGAGTTGTTTTCAAAGGAAAACAGCTCCTGATTTTCAGAAGTTTTTTAAGCCACCGGCAATTTTCGCGGCTTTTTTTACGGCCATTTTTTGAGCTGTTTTTCTATAGAGTCAATGAAAAACACCTCCAAAAACATCCCAAGACGTGACATGCACTTATTTTTCACGGGTGTCTTTCTATGTGCCCCGAAATACGCCTGAAAACACTTTGTGTGAACATACCCTAACAGTTAATGAAAACCCAAAATTTAGTGTATATATAAGCCCAATTTCAAAAATGATTTTTAATACCGAAATGTTGTCCTACTGAAAAGTATGTACAGTATATGCCCTCAATACTTGGTCGGGCTCCTTTTGCATGAATTACTGCATCAATGCAGCGTGGCATGGAGGCGATCAGCCTGTGGCACTGCTGAGGTATTATGGAAGCACAGGTTGCTTTGATAGCGGCCTTCAGCTCGTCTGCATTGTTTGGCCTGGTGTCTCATCTTCCTCTAGACAATACCCTATAGACTCTCTATGGAGTTTAGGTCAGGTGAGTTTGCTGGCCAATCAAGCACAGTGATAGTGTGGTTATTAAACCAGGTATTGGCACCTGCCCACACTGCCAAAAGTACCAAGTCCTGCTGGAATACAAAGCATCTCCATAAAGCTTGTCAGCAGTGGGAAGCATGAAGTGGTATAAAAATGTTCCGGTAGACGGCTGCATTGACACTCGACTTGATATAACACAGTGGACCAACACCAGCAGATGACACGGCTCCCCAAACCATCACTGACTGTGGAAACTTCACACTGGACCGCAAGCAACTTGGATTGATGTCTCTCCACTCTTCTGCCAGACTCTGGGACCGAGATTTCCAAATGAAATGCAAAATTTACTTTCATCTGAAAACAGGACTTTGGACACTGAGCAGCAGACCAGTCCTTTTAACCACTTAAGGACGCAGCCTAGTTTTGGCCTTAAGGCTCAGAGCCCATTTTTCAAATCTGACATATTTCACTTTATGTGGTAATAACGTCGGAATGCTTAAACCTACCCAAGCGATTCTGAGACTGTTTTCTCGTGACACATTGGGCTTCATGTTCGTGGTAAAATTTGGTCGATATATTCAGTGTTTATTGGTGAAAAATTGCAAAATTTAGAGAAAATTGTGAAAAAATTGCATTTTTCAGAATTTAAATGCATCTGCTTGTAAAATAGACGGTTATACCACCCAAAATAGTTACTAGTTCACATTCCCCATATGTCTACTTTAGATTGGCATTGTTTTTTGAACATTATTTTATTTTTCTTGGACGTTACAAGGCTTAGAACATAAACAGCAATTTCTCATATTTTTAAGAAAATTTCAAAAGCCTTTTTTTTAAGGTACCTCTTGAGTTCTGAAGTGGCTTTGAGGGGCCTATGTATTAGAAACCCTGATAAAACACCCCATTTTAAAAACTAGACCCCTCAAAGTATTCAAAACAGCATTTAGAAAGTTTTTTAACCCTTCAGGCATTTCACAGGAATTAAAGCAATGTGGAGGTGAAATTTGTAAATTTCATTTTTCTTTCTGAATTTCAATTTTATTCATTTTTTTTCTTCTATAACACAGAAGGTTTTACCAGAGAAACACTACTAAATATGTATTGTCCAGATTCTGCAGTTTTTAGAAATGTCCCACATGTGGCTCTAGTGTGCTCGTGGACTAAAACACAAGCCCTAGAAGCAAAGAAGCACCTAATGCATTTTGAGTCCTCTTTTATTAGAATATATTTTAGGCAGCATGCCAGGTTTGAAGAGGTGTTGAGGTGCCAAAACAGTAGGAATCCCCCAATAGTGACCCCATTTTGGAAACTACACCCCTCAAGGAATTCATTTATGGTTGTTGTTACCATTTTGACCGCACAGTTTTTTCACAGCACGTATTTGAATTGGGCTGTGAAATGAAAAAAATGTCATTTTTTCCAATAAAATTTCATTTGTGATCAAAATTTCTTATTTTCACAGGGAACAAAATACCCCATTTTGTTGCCCAATTTGTCCTTAGTGTGGCAATACCCTATTTGTGGTGATAAACTGCCGTTTGGGCCCATGGGAGGGCTCAGAAGGAAAGGAGCGCTATATGTTTGTTGGAGTCCAGATTTTGCTGGATTGGTTTTCGGGAGCCATGTCGCATTTGCAGAGCCTCAGAGGTATCAAAGCAATGGAAACCCACCAAAAGTGACCCATTTTGGAAACTATACCCCTCAAGGAATTCATTTATGGTTGTTGTTAGCATTTTGACCGCACAGTTTTTTCACAGCACCTATTTCAATTGGGCTGTGACATTCAAAAAATTACATTTTTTCCAATAAGATGTCATTTTTTATCAAAATTTCTTATTTTCACAGGGAACAAAATACTCAATTTTGTTGCCCAATTTCTCCTGAGTGCAGCAATACTCCATTTGTGGCAATAAACTGCCGTTTGGGCCCATAGGAGGCCTCAGAAGGGAAGGAGCGCTGTGTGTTCTTTGGAGTGCAGATTTTGCTGGTTTGGTTTTCGGGTGCCATGTCGCATTTGCAGAGCCCCAGAGGTATCAAAGCAATGGAAACCCACCACAAGTGACCCCATTTTGGAAACTACACCCCTCAAAGAATTCATTTATGGGTAATGTGACCATTTAGACACCATAGTTTCTTCACAGAACTTATTTGAATTGGGCTGGGAATGAAAACAAAATAATTTTTTTCAAATAATATGTAGTTTTGGCTGAAAATTTCTTATTTTCACAAGAAACAAAATACCCCATTCTGTTGCGCAATTTGTTCTGAGTGCCACAATACCCCATTTGTTGTGATAAACTGCCGTTTGGGCCCATGGGAGGGCTCAGAAGCAAAGGACCACCATTTGGCCTACTGGGGATTTTCTAGTGCGAAGTCATGTATGCAGAAGCACCTGAGGTACCAGTACAGTTGAAACCCGCAAGAAGTGACCCCATTTTAATAACTACACCCTTAAGGCATTCATCCAGAGGTGTAGTGAGCATTTTGACCAGAGACCTACACCCCATAAACTTTAATGTGGGTTCTCACGGGTACGTCAATACCCTACATGTGGCTGTTATCAGCTGCCTGGGCACACAGCAGGGCTCAGAGGGGAAAGACGAGGGGGGATAAGCTGTGCGGAGTGCATCAGGGTAAGTAAAATTGGGGTAAATTATAAACCAAGGGATGTATGATAAATTTTAAAACTGACTTTCATACAGAGCTCTGGTTATTCGGGACACGTGTCACATTGATATATTGTGTCATCCCTTATCGCCCTCTTATAGCAGACTTTGCACCTCTTTTGACTTTTTCCCTTCTTGCCAGTTTGGGGAACTTCTCCTGGAAAGTGTTGCCGCCTTGGTACGATGCGTGTGGCCCCGCTTCCAGAAGTACTGGGTGCCCCCCCTTCTTGGTCCCTAAAGATTAGGTTCTTGATAATCACCTCTTGAAATTCCAGGAAAGTTCCCGTCTGGCCTGCACATCGACGTAGCACGTACGCATTGTACAATGCCATCTGTATGATGTGCCCGGCCAGCTTCTTATACCACACCGCATGGCGCTGTAGGGCTTCAGGATTTGATCTTACAAGTCCATCCCTCCCATGTACCTATTGTAGTCCAGGATGCAGTCTGGTTTGAGGGTGGCCTTTCCTTCATATATCCTAAATCTGTAGGTATACTCTGATGCACTCTCGCAGCTTATACATCTTCACGCCATACCTTGCCCTCTTACCCGGCAGGTACTCGCGGTATTGAACCCTCCCTTTAAAATGTACCAGGGACTCATCAATAGAAATACACTTCTCGGGGGTGAATGCTTGGGAAAACAGGGCACTGAAACGGTCTAATAGGGGTCTCTGTTTATACAAACGGTCAAAACTGGGGTCATCTCGGGGTGAGCACGGCTCATTATCAGTATAATGTAAGAAGCCAAGTATTGCCTGATTTATTTATTTTTTTAGGTTCCAGTTCAGTTCTGAAGTTGCTTTGAGGGGCCCATATATTAGACACCCCTATGAAACACCCCATTTTAGAAACTAGACCCCTCAAAGTATTCACAACAGCATTTAGAAAGTTTATGAACCCTTTAGGTGTTTCACAGAAATTTAGAGCAATGTAGAGGTGAAATGTACATTTTTTTTTTGTCAGAAAATCCTCTTTATACCATTTTTTTTATAACACAAAAGGATTTATCAGAGATCGCAACTTAATACGTATTGCCCAGATTCTGCCGTTTTGATAAATATCCCACATGTGGCCCTAGTGCGGTAATGGACTGAAGCACCGGCCTCCGAAGCAAAGGACCACCCAGTGGATTTTGGGGCCTCTTTTTTATTAGGCACCATGTCCGGTTTGAAGAGGTCTTGTGGTGCCAAAACATTGGGAACCCCCCAAAAGTGACCCCAATTTGGAAACTAGACCCCTTGAGGAATCCATTGCAGTTTTCTTGGGGTGCATGCGGCTTTTTGATCAGTTTTTATTCTATTTTTAGGTGGCGTGGTGACTAAAAAACAGAAATTCTACTATTGTTTTTTTATTCTATTTTTTTTACAGCGTTCACCGTGCGCTATAAATGACATATTCACTTTATTCTGCGGGGCGATACGATTACGGCGATACCAGATGTTTATAGTTTTTTTTTATGTCTTATGGCGTTTGCACAATAAAATACGTTTTGTAAACAATCATTTACTTTTTGTGTTCCCTTATTCCAAGTGCCAGAACTTTTTTATTTTTCCATCAATAAAGCCGTGCGAGGACTTATTTTTTGCGTAACGAACTGTAGTTTCGATCAGCACCATTTTTCGGTACATGCGACTTTTTGATCTCTTTTTATTCCATTTTTTGGGAGGTGAAGTGACCAAACAATTGCGATTGTGGTTCGGTTTATTATTATTTGCTTTTACGGCGTTCACCGTGCGGGATAAATAACGAAATAATTTTATAGTTCAGGCCTTTACGGACGCGGCGATACCAATTATGTACAGTTTATTTGTTTGTTTATATATTTTTATTAATAATAAATGACTGATAAGGGAAAAAGGATTTTTTTTACTTTTAATACTTTTAAAACTTTTATTTTCACACATCTTTTTTTAACTTTTTTTTTACTGTATTACTTTGTCCCACTAGGGGACTTGAGGGCAGGAGGCCCTGATCGCAATTCTAATACACTGCACTACATGCGTAGTGCAGTGTATTAGAACTGTCAGCTACTCACTGACAGCAAGCATAGTGGGTCCTGACGTTGTCAGGACCCACTAGGCTTCCGTCTATGGCATAGCCGGACGCCATTGTTTGGTGTCCGGTTGCCATAGTCACCATCGCCGGCCGCTATCGCGTAGCAGGCCGGCGATGGCAGCTTAACCCCTAAAAAGCCGCGATCTCTATAGAACGCGGCTTTTAAGGGGTTAATCAGCGGGGACACAGCGATCGGTCCCCGCTGTAGGAGCTGTGACAGCTGCTGAACAAGACAGCAGCTGTCACAGCTCCTGTATGTGTCGGGAGGATGGCCGAAACGGCCGTTACTCCCGAGACTTACTATTAGGTCATGGAGCGCGAACGATACAGCTGCCATGACCTAATAGTACGTCCAGGAGCGGGAAGAGGTTAAAGAGGCTCTGTCACCAGATTTTCAAACCCCTATCTCCTATTGCAGCAGATCGGCGCTGCAATGTAGATAACAGTAAAGTTTTGTTTTTTTTAAAACGAGCATTTTTGGCCAAGTTATGACCATTTTTATATTTATGCAAATGAGCCTTTCTTAAGTACAACTGTGCGTGTTTAAAGTTATGTCCAAGTGGGCGTGTATTGTGTGTGTACATCTGGGCGTTTTTACTTGTTTTACTAGCTGGGCGTTGTGATTAGAAGTGTATGATGCTGACGAATCAGCATCATCCACTTCACTTCGTTACCACCCAGCTTCTGGCAGTGCACAGACACACAGCGTGTCCTCGCGAGATCACGCTGTGACATCACTTACTTCCTCCCACAGGAACTTCATCGTGTCGGATGAGCGAGGACACGCTGTGTGTCTGTGCACTGCCAGAAGCTGGGTGGTAACGAAGAGAAGTGGATGATGCTGATTCGTCAGCATCATACACTTCTATTCACAACGCCCAGCTAGTAAAACAAGTAAAAACGCCCAGATGTACACACACAATACACGCCCACTTGGACATAAGAAAGGCTCATTTGAATAAATGTAAAAATGGTCATAACTTGGCCAAAAATGCTAGTTTTAAAAAAAAAAAAAAAAACGTTACTGTAATCTACATTGCAGCGCCGATCTGCTGCAATAGGAGATAGGGGTTTGAAAATCTGGTGACAGAGCCTCTTTAACCCCTTAAAGGAACAGTGTCATCACAAATATTTTATTTATATGTTAAAGATGTTAGTGCCTTAATATAAACGTTTATTTTCATTTGTGTGTTTGTGTTTTACTGTTTCTTTTTTTCACACTTTTTCTTCCCTATGGGGGCTGCCATTTTTTGTTCCATTTCTGTGTGTGTCGATTAACGACACACACAGACATGGAATACGGCAGCCACAGTCCCATAGGGACTGCGAACGGCTCCCGTCCCATTGACTGCCGTGTACGGCGTCTGTGTGGGAACTGCGCATGCGCCGCTCCCACACAGTCCTATTCGAAATTGGCGCCGTCCGGCGCCATTTTCCTGTGGACCGGAAGTCGCGGCCGGACAGTGATATTACTACTTCCGGTCGCGGCTTCCGGACAAGTGCACATGGGACAGCGGCAGCAAAGGGAGCGGACGGGCCGCGGCGGCAGGAGCAGGTAAGCGATTTCAATGTATGTTAGTGTTTGTGTGTGTTTACTACTGCATGTAAACCTACTACACTGTGAGTTACCTCAAAAAATGGCGACACACAGTGTAGCAGGTTAAACCTTTCAAACCCCTCGTTTATCCCGGCACTAGCCAGGATAAAGGAGGGGGGGATGCTGAGCGCTCACTAGAGCGATAGCTTTTAACCCAATGTTGCAATGCTGCAATTTTGGGAACTAGCTCCAAACAGCTCCATCTAGTGACCAAAAATGGGTAGTATTATAAATTTTGAAAAATTTGAAAAAATTTATAATATTTCCTGACTCGCGAAAAAAATAAAAAAAATTTGAACAATGTTTAATCACCCACACACTAAATGTTTAAATTTTAAAAAAAAAACATGTTTTTGGGGCGACACCATGCCTTTAAGGACACGGCCAATTTTAGCCTTGAGGACAGAGCAATTTTTTTTACATTTCCCTCTTTGCATCCCGACGCTCATAACGCTTTTATTTTTTGTAAGACGTAGTTGTATGAGACTTTGTTTTTTGCGGGACGAGTTGTACTTTATGTACGTACCATTTTTTGGTACAAATACATTATCGTTTAATTTCTATACATTTTTAATTAGATTAAAATGCAGAAAAAAAGCAGTTGCGCAGCAGTTGTAATAATTTTTTTTTTACACCATACACTGATCATAATAAATAATGGTATACATTTGTTGTACAGGTTGTTACGGTCGTGGCGATACCAAATAGGTCTATATTATTTCATGTTTTGGGACTTATATTTTAAAAAGTTGATTTATTATAGAAAAAATGTGTGTTTCTGTGTATTTTATTTACTTTTTATTTATTTATTTACCATTATTTTTTTTTTACATTCATTTAACTTTTTTTTTAATCCCATAAAGGGATTTATCATTTTGACTTTTATTTTGTAACTGTAATGTACTGGCATAGATCTATATGCCAGTACATTAGCCTGTTACTGATCGTACACAGGCAGTTGTTAGGGCATACCTCAGTATGCCCTAACAACAGGAAATATGTTCAGACAGCCCTGGGGTCCTTCACTGGACCCTGGGCTGTCTGGCCATACGAGTTGTGGGCTTTGATCGCGTCAGTTATTTTCTGTGACGCGATCAATGTGCAGTCCCCTCTCCTTGAACGCCGCGATCAGCTGTCATCGCGGCGTTCAAAGGGTTAACAGCGGAGAGATGATGTTTCTCTCCTCTCCGCTGTCAGAGCGGGGCCGTGGCTGTGTATTACAGCCGTTGCCCCGCTCTCGATCGCGCACACAGAGACGGCTGTCACACAGGACGAGTATGCTCGTCCTAATGCGCGAAGTGCTCGCCGCTCAGGACGAGCATACTCGTCCTGTGTCGGCAACCAGTTAAAGGCTTAGGAAACCTTTGCTGGTGTTTTGTGTTGATTAGCTGATTAGAGTGACACCAGGAGTCTACAATCTTTAACTTTTACCCAATATTCTAATTTTCGGAGAGACAAAATTTGGGGTTTTCATTAACTGTTCGCCATAATAAATCAATATTAAAAGAAGAAAATGCTGGAAATAGATCACTGTGTGTAATGAATCGATAGAATATGAGTTTCAGTTTTTGAATTGAATTACTGAAATAAGTTAACTTTTTGATGATATTGTAAATCATCAAGAAGGACGTGTGTGTGTGTATATATATATATATATATATATATATATATATATATATATATATATATATATATATATATATATATATATATATATATGTACACACACACAAGAAATAGAGAACAAAGGTAGGAGCAGCACTGTGACAGAAAACCAATTTTGGCTGGTGCTGTGCTTCAAAATAGTGAGGAGTGACGTCTCCCCGTGTAATACGTAGAAAAATAGAGCAACGGAAGCAGCACTCAAAGCAAAAAAACTTGAACTTTATTCACCCAACAAATGCAACGTTTCACTTCCTCAATGGAAGCATTTCCAAGCAATTTGTGAAAAGCAACACACATTATCCATGACTTGGATACATTGTGTGTATTTATACATCCATTTAGACTATACTATTGGAAATCTGCCCCTAATAAAGATAGCGCGACATAACCACTTACTTGAATATGATCGTGCGGCTGATTGGGCCTTTGACAATACTGCAGTTACGTCAGCTATCGCAGCGTTGTGCATTGTCATAGCAACCAGAGAACACGTGAAGGCCTTACCCAATGGACAGCTAGATCTTGGGCATGTGCAACTCGGCGCTTGAGACACCGAGGATTTTGTAGTCGACACATGGAATATTTTGTTCAGGCAGCTTAGTTTATCCTGATTGGTGAGTGCCAGCTTTTCTGAATTTTAAGGATGATTAATGTACTACACTGGAGGCAGAAAAATCTTAAAATGGCACGGGTGGTCGAGTGGGGGCTCATTTAAAAGCTCTTTTCAATACGAAAACAATGCCGCCATCGATTTTGAGATATTTAACTTTAAAAGTTATAATCTTCATTATCGGCTACCGCCGGTGTTAGCATTACCCAAAATGTACAGCACGGGTAAAATCCTAAATGTGTGTGGGCGCATGTGTGCGTGAGCTTGGGAATGTCACATCAATGTGACTATAAATTATGTATTACAATCGGCCTCGGCTATACAAAATGGACCTTGTCTATGATTGTAACATGATTTCATGTGTACACATTTCGGTAGTCGCTTGTGAATTTCAGAGAGCGCTAATTCGGAGAGTAATTTTCATTTTTGTACATTTCTATTGTCCTATCACAAAATGCATTTGACCGAAAAAGAAAGGATCACTTTATTGATAAGAGGGTATGGCGAAGAAAAAATAAGATCCTATCGAGACGTAGCGGCTTTATTCAATGCCACTTATCCTATCCGTGATCCAATTTCATTGTCAACATTTAAAAGAACTGTTCATCGTTTCGAAATAACCGGTTCCATTAAAGACGCACCAAGGTCCGGAAGACCCAAACATGCTAGTAATGATGAAAAAGCTTTAGATGTTCTGCTCACTCTACATGATAATCCTCAGACATCTGTCTCCAGTGGAGCACAACAAAATGATATCAGCGCCACATCAGTCCGTCAAATTTTGAAGAGGCGTCATTATCATCCTTCTAAAATACGTCTAGTTCAGGAGCTATCTGAAGATGATTATGACAGAAGAGTGGAATTTTGCCATACAATGATGACACTATTTGATGATCATCATCAGATTTTCAACTGGACCTGTTTTTCGGATGAAGCTACGTTTAAACTAAACGGTTCTGTAAATCGACAGAACATGAGGTATTGGGCAGACGAAAATCCACATTGGATGAGAGACAGTCATACCCAGTATCCTCAGAAGGTTAACGTTTGGGCCGGAATATTGCTCAATCATATTGTAAGACTGTTTTTCATTGAAGGAAACAAATAAAGAAAATTACTGCAATTTGCTAAGAAACCAAGTGATACCGGCTATTCAAAATATTGCTGGAGAAACTTTCCGCAATGTTTGGTATCAGCAGGATGGAGCTCCGGCTCATTTTTCTCTGCAAGCTCAATCTTCTGAACGATAATTATCCTAATCAATGGATTGGTAGAAGAGGCCCGATAGAATGGCCACCGAGATCACCAGATCTGACCCCATTAGAATTTTTTTACTGGGGGTATTTAAAAAGTAAAGTCTATGAGACTAGGATCGCAAACTTAGACGAGCAGCGGGAAAGATTAGTGAACATTTCGAATTCAATCACACCAGATGTTATAAATAACGCTATTGACACGTTTTACGTTCGCTTAGGACACTGTCAAGTTGTTGAAGGACATCAGTTCGAACATTTGATTTAATACAGTAATTGTTAGGTTTGTACTAATACACAATGCATGTCCTCGGTCTTGCTTTGGTTGGTTGGATAACACACACACACAGGGTTTGGAGTCGTTAAATACTGGGGGAATGACGAACCCCGGGGTCCTTATCTCGGGCTGTGTACACGCACGCACACACACAAAAGTCAGAGGCAAAGGGGACTCACATTAATCTAGCACCCCGATGAGATGCAAATCCGACTGTGCGACCTCCTTGCGGTACATTTTGGGTAATGCTATCACCGGCGGTAGCTGATAATGATGATGAGAACTTTAAATATCTCAGCAAAAAAAAAAAAAATCCTAGCTCAAAATCGTTTGCAGCATCGTTTTTATATTGAAAAGAGCTTTCAAATGAGCCCCCACTCGACCCACCCCCCCCGTGCCTTTTAAGATTTTGCTATACCCCGCCCACCCCAACACCCCAAAGGGGGTGGGGGTGTTTTTTGTTTGGCGTTAACTGGGAGAATTTATGACCCCATCAAATCCCACTAAATTTCAACCCTCTACCTCCAGCCATTCAAAAGTTATGAGGGTGTTCCGGAACTTTTGGTGGGCACTGCGTATACACATTTTATTTTACACAAATTATTATGCACATTGGATTTAAGTGTCAAACACTTAATTATTTGTTTTTCAATGAAACTCATGGATACTATTGTGTCTTTGGATCATTGTAATCAATCTCAGACACCTGTGATAATTAGTTTTCCAGGTGTGCCCAATCAAAGGAAAACTAAGAAGGACGTTCCACATTATTAAGCAGGCCACAGGTTTCAAGCAATATGGGAAAGAAAAGGATCTCTCTGCCGCCGAGAAGCGTGAAATAGTGCAATACCTTGGACAATGTATGAAAACATTGGATATTTCAAGAAAACTTAAGCGTGATCATCGTACTGTGAAAAGATTTGTGGCTGATTCAGAGCACAGACGGGTTCGATCAGATAAAGGCATAATGAGGAAGGTTTCTGCCAAATTAATAGGATTAGGAGAGCAGCTGCTAAAATGCCATTGCAAAGCAGCAAAGAGGTATTTGAAGCCGCTGGTGCCTCTGGAGTCCCGTGAACCTCAAGGTGTAGGATCCTCCAGAGGTTTGCAAGTGTGCATAAAGCTATTATTCGGCCACCCCTAAACAATGCTCACAAGCAGAAACGGTTGCAGTGGGCTCAGAAATACATGAAGACTCATTTTCAAACCGTGTTGTTCATTGATGAGTGCCGTGCAACCCTGGATGGTCCAGATGGATGGAGTAGTGGATGGTTGGTGAATGGCCAACATGTCCCAACAAGGCTGCGACGTCAGCAAGCAGGTGGCGGAGTCATGTTTTGGGCTGGAATCATGGGGAGAGAGCTGGTAGGCCCCTTTACGGTCCCTGACGGTGTGAAAATGACCTCTGCAAAGTACGTAGAGTTTATGACTGACCACTTTCTTCCGTGGTACAAAAAGAAGAACCGTGCCTTCCGTAGCAAAATTATCTTGCTGCAAAGAATACCTCTGTGTCATTGGCTGCTATGGGCATAAAAGAAGAGAAACTCATGGTGTGGCCTCCATGTCCTCCTGACCTCAACCCTATTGAGAACCTTTGGAGCATCCTCAAGCAAAATATCTATGAGGGTGGGAGGCAGTTCACATCAAAACAGAAGCTCTGGGAGGCTATTCTGCCATCCTGCAAAGATAATCAAGCAGAAACTGTCCAAATACTCACAAATTCAATGGATGCAAGAATTGTGAAGGTGATATCAAAGAAGGGGTCCTATGTTAACATGTAACTTGGCCTGCTAAGTTTTTTTTGATTGAAAGAGCTTTTGATTTCTGTAAATATGACCTCCTGATGCTGCAAATTCAACCAATTATCATTTTAGTTCTCTTTACAACCTTTAAAATGTTTTGATCTCTGTTGTGCATAATAATTTGAAACAGCGCATTTTGAGTTTTTTACTTCTAAAAAAAAAAATCTGTTATCATTAGGAGATTTGTTCAATAAAATTTGCATTATACTCCTCCAACCTGAATGCCGGTGGTCACATGATGGCAACTTTACTGATAAGAAATGTATGTGATCTGAATTTTAAATCATATCAGAAATCTGTATGATTTTCTATTCCAAAAATAAATTAATAGAACAAATTAAAAGTGGATAAGGACTTTAAAGAGGCTCTGTCACCACATTATAAGTGCCGTATCTCCTACATAAGGAGATGGGCGCTGTAATGTAGGTGACAGTAATGCTTTTTATTTAAAAAAACGATCTTTTTTCACAACGTTAGGAGCGATTTTGGTTTATGCTAATGAGCTTTCTTAATGCCCAAGTGGGCATACTTTTACTGTCGACCAAGTGGGCGTTGTACAGAGGAGTGCATGACGCTGACCAATCGGCATCATGCACTCCTCTCCATTCATTTACACTGCACTAGCGATATAGTTATATCACTATGTGCAGCCTCATACACAAACCCTAACATTACTAGTGTCCTGATAATGAATACACATGACCATCCAGCCTGGACGTGATGTGTACTCAGAATCCTGACACTTCTGAATCTTTTTTTGTGAGATTCCGGCAAGTGAAACCAAATCTCGCGAGATCACGGAGCTAAACGAGATTTGGTTTCACTTGCCGGAATCTCACAAAAAAAGAGTCAGAAGTGTCAGGATTCTGAGTACACACGACGTCCAGGCTGGATTTCATGTGTATTCATTATCAGGACACTAGTAATGTTAGGGCTTGTGTATGAGGCTGCACATAGTGATATATCTATATCGCTAGTGCAGTGTAAATGAATGGAGAGGAGTGCATGATACCGATTGGTCAGCGTCATGCACTCCTCTGTATAACGGCCACTTGGTCGAAAGTAAAAGTACGCCCACTTGGGCATTAAGAAAGCTCATTAGTATAAACCAAAATCGCTCCTAACGTTGTGAAAAAAGATTGTTTTTTAAAATAAAAAGCACCGCTGTCACCTACATTACAGCGCCCATCTCCTTATGTAGGAGACAGGGCACTTATAATGTGGTGACAGAGCCTCTTTAAGGCATGGCACATGCAGCCGTACATCTAGTAACCCCTGGAACTGATCAGAACATTTGCTGACTCAATGTTTACCGGCATATGGATCAAAGAGATTTTTGGTCTCTTCAGTTCTGTTGTTTTTTTTTTTAAGATACTGGCATAAGTGGCATGTATGAACTCTGCACATCTCAAACTTTTTAGGAGGTCTTGCTTGTTGGAGACTCAGTTTTGGTTAGACTTTCAGCAACAAATATGAATTTTTATGCAATTTTTTACAAAACGTTACACTTTGATGCAAAATCCCATGAAGGCGACCATGAATGAACAGTGGTGGGTGGCATTTTCAAAATGTGCCAGCTGTCTACTTTCAGAAAATATATGAGTAAGAGGATATTCATTTTTTTCCATATTATAATTGAGGCTTCATTTATGTATGTCAAAATGGAGAAAAATGTCATGAAACCCCAGGCAACGAAGGAGTTATGTCCCTAAATTTAAGGCCCAGTTCAGTTTTTTTTTACGCTGATTTGGATGCAGAAACCACGTCGGAATCAGCGGCAAAAAACGTCTGAAACCGCCTCCTATTGATTTCAATGGGAGGCCAAGGCAATTTTCGTTGCGTTTTTTGCCCGTGGTGCTCAATGGCCGCAGGCGAAAAAAGCTGCAAAAATTTGCAGGCAGGTCAGAATCTGGAAAAAAAAAAAAAAAACCTCCTCAGTGAACAGGGCCTAATATAAATATTCTGGCATTCTCCTTAAAGAGAACCTTTCACCTCCCCAAACATGTGCAGCATTTAATGGGCAGGGCTTCACAAAACCCTGTCTCACGTAAAATTATTTTTCTAACTCGCTCCGTTATTTACATATCGGTGCCGTTATATTTTGCCCCCTGATATGTAAATGAACAGTGAATAGGGCGTTTCTAACTAACTAAAAGGCAAGGGGGCGTGAGGTCTCCGCCCTGACAGCTGCGGACAGAGTCAGGGCGGCTAGCGCTGTGTTCTCTTCTGCGAGAACACACAGACTTGGCGATTTTGCTGCAGATAGTGTGGGCGTGCGTGGCCGTTTGCACGCACATCGACGGCTGTAAGTAGATCTCCTCCTCGTCTCTGCTCGTTCCGTGGCGGCGGGAGTGGTGACGTCGATGTGCGAGCGAATGGCCGTGCGCGCATGCGTGAGGGCGCGCGCATGTTATCTGCAGCACAAACACCAAGTCTGTGTGTTCTCGCAGGAGGGAACACAGCGCAAGCCGCCCTGACACTGTCCGCAGCTGATTAGACAGTGTCAGAGCGAAGACATCACGCCCCCTTGCCTTTTAGTTAGTTAGAAACACCTCATTGACTGTTCAGGGGCTTACTTACATATCAGGCGCCAAATATAACGGTACCGATATGTAAATAACGGAGGGAGTTAGAAAAATAATTTTACGTGAGACCGGGTTTGTGAAGCCTTTCCTATAACATGCTGCACATGTTTAGCGAGGTGAAAGGTTCTCTTTAAACTGGACACTGCCACAATATTGCAAATTTGAATGCACCAATTGAAGTATCTTTTAGCATACACACAGTGCACTATGTATTCGTAGAAAGGCTAAAATTAGGGGTAAATTAAGAGTAGGCAGAAAAAAAAATCTGCTGTGGACTTTGATGTGAATCCGCAGCATATTCTGGATGTGTTATTTACTTGTGGATTTGCCATAGATTTCATCTGTTACTTTGCAAAGGGTGAAACCTGCTGCAGATTTGTACTGCGATTTGTTGCAGATTTTGGCTGTGGAATCCCCACTGAAACCTGCAGCAAATCCGCGCCAGAATGTGACCTAAAAATACGATTTTAAACATATACAAAAAAAATAAAAAAATGCTACCCTTAAATAAAGGATTTGAAACCGTGCAGGACACCCCCTTACCGTAACCCGTTCTTTTGCTTCATTAACCCGCTGCTCTATATTATTTTGCTGTCCCGTCTCCATTGGTAACTGCACCTGCTGTCCACTCTGCGACTGTAGAGATAGTTGTAGTTAGTACAGTAAAGAAACAGATGTAGTTCTATGTGCATCACATTATTATTTCGAAACATTTATATCATTATTATGCATATTACAACAGAAAGTACAAAAAACGTAATTATAAAAGCTTCCTAGAATTAGGCTACATGCACACGACTTGTTATCCTTTTTTTTTTTAATGAATAGCACACATTCATTCATTTCTATGGCCCCATACACACTACCATGGTTTTCACGGATCTGTGTGGGGGCCATGGGACTGAGACACAAAACCCAGAGCAGGACCTATCCCAGTCTGTGTTTGCGACTCAGTCTCACCTATTCAAGTGCATGGTGACGTGAAAACCACCGACAGCACACGGATGCCATCCGTGTGCGGTTCATGTTTTGCGGATCCGTTGTTTAACGACCGTAAACTACTCAAGCGGTCGTTTGCATGTAGCCTTAGAAACAGGTATCTAATTTAAAGTGGCATTCCAGTAAGAACTATTTATCACCTTTCCACCAGATCGGTGATAAATGCTAGATTGTTGGGGGTCCGACCGAGGGGCCCCCGACTGAATACCAGAATGAGGGGGGTACGCTTTGCTCGGCTGTTTCCGTCAGTGCCATAGACTTTGAATAGGGCGGCAGGGCACAAGCTTTACCGCCACTTCATTAAAACTCTTCCTAACTGTGGTCTTTTGGATGGAATTAACAGGGGACCATTGTCCACCATTGTAGTAATTTGTGGAGGTCCCAGCAGTCGGATCCCCACCGATTTAGCATTTATCTGTCCATCCAGTGGATTGGTTACAAATAGTTTTTACCGGAATACCTCTTGAAGTCCAATTAATATATATTTTGTATATTTTCCATAAAACATAATAAAAACATGTTTGTTACATTTTCAAGGACACAACTTTATATATTATACAGGTTGGCAGAGGCAGGTATCTTGAGACATGTACAGTCAAAAAGTAATATTTATTATATATTATTTTGGACCTTAATGACCAAGCTATTTTTTACGTTTTTCAATCGTCGCATTCCAAGAGCTATAACCTTTTTATTTTTGCGTCGACATAGCTGTATAAGGTCTTGTTTTTTGCGGGACAAGTTGTATTTTTTTAATAGCACCATTTTGAGGTACATATTATGTATTGATTAACTTTTATTAACTTTTTTTTGGGGGGGGGGGGGGAATAGAAAAAAATCTGAAATTTCACCACTCTTTTTTGCGTCCTAAATCTACGCCGTTTACCGTGTGGTATAAATAACACAATAACTTTATTCAGCGGGTTGTTACGATTGCAGCGATACCAAATTTGTATAGATTTTGGATGTTTTACTACTTTTACACAGTAAAAACACTTTTTTTTTAAAATGATTTGTTTTTGTGTCTCCATATTTGAAGAGCCGTAACGTTTTTATTTTTTCGCCGATGCAGTTGTGTGAGGGCTTTTTTTTTGCGGGACGACTCGTAGTTTTTATTGGTACCATTTTGGAGTAGATGCGACTTTTTGATCACTTTTTATCACATTTTTTTAAAGTCAGTATTCACAGAAAACAGCAATTTTTCCATAGTTTTTTATTACATTTTTTACGGCGTTCACCGTGCGGGTTAAATAATGTAATAGATTTATAGTCGGGGTCGTTACGGACGCGGCGATACCAAATATGTGTAACTTTTTAACTTTATTTTGTTTTTTTAATAGTAAAGCATTGTGTAAGGGGAAAAGCTGGGTTTTTCATTTTTTTTCAAATTTTTTTTTAAATTAACTTTATTAAACTTTTATTTCACTTTTTACTAGTCCCATTAGGGGACTATAATATGCGATTCTGCGATCGCATTTATAATACACTGCAATACTTTTGTATTGCAGTGTATTACTGCCTGTCCGTTTAACACGGACAGGCATCTGCTAGGTCATGCCTGCGGCATGACCTAGCAGGCATACACTACAGGCAGACCTGGGGGCCTTTATTAGACCCCCGGCTGCCATTAGAGACACAGACACTCGGCGATCGTATCGCCGGGTGTCGGTGGGGGAGAGAGGGAGCTCCCTCCCTCTCTCCAAAACCACTCAGATGCGGTGCTCGCTATTGAGCACCGCATCTGAGGGGTTAAACGTGTGAGATCGATACTAATATCGATCTCACCCGGCAGAGCAGGGACGCTCCCAGCCCTCAGCTGCCTCTAGCAGCTGAGAGCAGGGAGATTTGACAGCTCCCTGCTCTGTTTACTTATTCCGATGCCGCGACGTAAAAAGTCTATGGCATCGGAATAAGGCCCGTTAGTGACCGACGTAGAAACACGATGGGCCGGTCACTAACGGGTTAAGTGATTTTCAGTGCCAACAACAACATCTAGACTACACTGCAACCAAATGTTATTTTTTTACATAAGAAAATCACCGACATTCACACAAAATGTACATTCTGCTGGAGTGCGACGGTCATGTAGTGCAACTTCTCTGCTGCATTTTACTGTATACATTTTATTCTAGTGGCTGCAGAGGATGGGATTAATAGCACTATTTCTATTTTTGCAGATGACACCAAGCTATGTAGTGTTGTTCAGTCTATGGAAGATGTTTGTGAATTGCAAGCGGATTTAAACAAACTGAGTGTTTGGGCGTCCACTTGGCAAATGAAGTTTAAAGAGGCTCTGTCACCAGATTTTGCAACCCCTATCTGCTATTGCAGCAGATAGGCGCTGCAATGTAGATTACAGTAACGTTTTTATTTTTAAAAAGCGAGCATTTTTGGCCAAGTTATGAACATTTTTGTAGTTATGCAAATGAGGCTTGCAAAAGTCCAAGTGGGCGTGTTTAAAAGTAAAAGTCCAAGTGGGCGTGTATTATGTGCGTACATCGGGGCGTTTGTAATACTTTTACTAGCTGGGCGTTCTGATGAGAAGTATCATCCACTTCTCTTCAGAACGCCCAGCTTCTGGCAGATCACGCTGTGACGTCACTCACAGGTCCTGCATCGTGTCAGACGAGCGAGGACACCGGCACCAGAGGCTACAGTTGATTCTGCAGCAGCATCAGCGTTTGCAGGTAAGTAGCTACATCGACTTACCTGCAAACGCTGATGCTGCTGCAGAATCAACTGAAGCCTCTGGTGCCGGTGTCCTCGCTCGTCTGACACGATGCAGGACCTGTGAGTGACGTCACAGCGTGATCTCTCGAGAACACGGTTAGTCAGTGTGATTGGTGCAAATTTCTAAGTAGTTTGTATTAAAAAAAAAAAGTCCAAGTTTTTTTTTTTAGATACAGCTGCTTTGTATTCTCTATACAGAGTAGATGCATGGTTTGCTAAATCCTGCTCCCGTCAGGTCCACAGGACTGACTGTTACAGGTGACAGCGGGTCCTGATGGTCTCTGACATGCAGGATTCACCTGTTATGAACTTAGATGTGAACGATAAGGGCGGATTTACACGAACGTGCTTATACGTCTGTGCAACCCGCGTGGTTTTCACACGGGTCGCACGGACCTATGCAAGTCTATGGGGCAGTGTCCGTGAGTTTTGCGCAGCATGAGTCCGCTGCGTAAAACTCGCGACATGTTCTATATTTCTGCGTTTTTTGCGCATCACGCACCCATTGAAGTCAATGGGTGCGTGAAAATCACGCGCACCACACGGAAGCACTTCCGTGGGACGCGCAACAGTAGTAAAAGAATGAATGTAAACAGAAAAGCACCACGTGCTTTTCTGTTTACAAACATCCAAACGGAGTGTCATAATGATGGCGGCTGCGCGAAAAGCAGGCAGCCGTGCATCCATATGAACATGACACATGGAGTTGTCACGCACCTGCCACGCGCGCAAAACGCACACGTTCGTGTAAATCCGCCCTAACAGGTGCATCCTGCATGTCAGACACGCAGGAACCGCTGACACTGAATCCGTCAGTTCCGCAGACCTGACGGGAGCAGAATTTAGCAAACGATACAGCTACTCTGTATAGAGAATACAGAGCAGCTGTATCTAAAAAAAAAGTCTAAAGAATTTTTAATAAAAACTATTTAGAAACTAGCACCAATCACCCGGACTGACATTTTTATAAAAAAATAAATAGCCATTCAAAGGTTTACATAACCTTTAAGGCCAAAATCGTATGTAAAATCTCTAATAACAACTGTTCATTAAGACTCTAAATGAAAGTTTAAGTTATTTGTCGTAGAGACACGTTCAAAGAGGTCTCAGACACGCACTCCCCAAAAATGATAGCGTTTGTTAAATATTCGATACAAAGAAAATGACTGACTCACGAATACAGCGGACTCCTAAGTTGTAGTCCACCGCATTCATTTTCTTAGGGGTGTTTTAAAGGAACAGCACAATTTTTTTTATGACACATTGATTTGGACATTTTTAAAATGAAGAGTCGTCGTGAGACCCTTTCATGTATAATATCTCTACACATTACAAAGATTGTTACACATTTGTAAAATCACGCACTAGATTCTAAAGATTTTTGAGAACCAGCGACTATTCATTTCCCAGACTGCTTACAATGCAAATTAAATAAAACCTACCTGTGTGTCTTGGGATTCCATAAGAATCTGCTTCTCCTTTTGTAGAAGGGCACGGATCAATTCTGCTAGGAGCTGTGGATTTTCCTGGTACTGGGACTGCAATAAGAAAGATCATGCTGCATAAGTTACCAGACACATTCATCAAACATATTTTCCAATCATTGGCCTCTACAGAAAAAAAAACAAAAAAACTTAAGAGGAGATCTCTATTTTGGACAATCCCTACTGGATTGAAGGGATTGTCAATAAGCAGATCAAAGTGTCCCCCTGCTTAGGACCCCCCAGCGATGAGCTGTAATCTGTGGGGAATCCGGTCAGTGAAGGCCCTATTACACGAGCCAATGATCGGACAAACGCTCGTTCTTAGGTTATATGTTCTTCTATGCAGAATTAAAAGTCATCGTTGTCGGCAGCACATCTCCCTGTGTAGCGCTCGTCCCTATACATATTCAATCACTGCTCCGTGTGATAGGAGCAAACGATCGCCGATCAACGAGCGGTCTCATCGATCGGCGGCAAGGCCCTGTTCACGCGGTGGAACTTTAGCGGAAAATTCTGCCACCCATTCATTTCAATGAGAGTCGGACGCTTCTTTTTCCCGCTAACTTATTTTTTCAGCTAACGAGAAAAAGAAGCGGCCTGCCCGATCTCTGGGCGGATTCCACGCGAACCACCAATTGAAGTCAATGGGAGGAGGAATCTTCCTGCCGAAATCCGCCATGTGAACAAGGCCTAATAGTTCCGTTTTCCTGCAGCGCCACCACTATGGAAATGAACCATTAGACAGTGCCCACTCGAATCAATGGGTTGTCTGTGTAATGCAGGACAGGACAGATCCCCCAGAAAGAGACACTCTCTGTAACCGCTCTCCACTCTGGCCAAGAGACGAGGATTCTGAACAGAACATCCCCCTCTAAACGCAGAATTCCCTAATAGGGTGTAAGGAAATGGATTTTCTACACTGGACAATCCCTATAAAACGGGTTTCAGCAAATAAATCTTATTCGTTGTATAGAGAACAGCTATACAATTTTCGTATATAATGTAGTTTTCAAGATCTCTGCTTGCATTTATTCATTGTTCATTTCCAGGGGTTAACCATGTGTCCTGATCATGTGATGATCGCATTGGTGCTTGGCTGATTACAAGACACAGCTCTTATAACTGCACTGTAACGAGCTCAGCACCTGTGTGTCCGTCACATGACCAGGGCAGACACTATATGGACAAAAGTAATGGGATACACCACGTAATCATTGAATTCAGGGGTATCATTCAGTCCCATTTCCACAGGTGTATAAAATCCAGCCCCTCGCCGTGTAGTCACCTTTATAAACATTTCTGAAAGAATGGGTCGTTCTAAAGAGCTCACTGAATGCCAGCGTGGTATGTAATAGGATGCCGACGTTGCTACAGGTCAGTTTGTGAAATTTCTATCCTCCTAGATATTCCACGATCAACTGTGAGTGGTATTATTGCAAGGTGGAAGTGTTTAGGAACCACAGAAACTCAGCCACGAAGTGAGAGTCCACGTAAAGTTACAGAGCGGGGTCGCTGAGTGCGCTTTCAGATTAAAGAGAATCTGTCACCACATTTATGCAGCCTTCTCTGATTGGACTCCTGACACAGCATGTCCTATGTGTCTGTGGTGTACATTATGTTAAAGGAGTCCAATGTATTTATGACATGCAGGTTTCCCCTGCCACCCGCTGCTGATTGACAGCTTCCTCCCTATGCACAATAATAGGGAAAAACCAAACAACGGCGGGCGGGAAGGAGGAGCTCGCAACAATACCGAGGACTCCGCGCACAGCACCATGAGAGTGCTGTAAAAAAATTAAAAAAGTACACTAGTTAAATATAACAGAAATAGAGATGAAATCAGCGTATCGGTCTCTACTTTATGCTGCCGTCAGAGAGGGGACAGATTCCCTTTAATGATCAGTGATATCGTAGTGGACATGTTGGCATTGAGCACACATCATATCTTAATATCAGGTGCAATTAAAACATAAAAGTGCGGTGGGGGGGGGGGGGTAAGTATACTACCTGTACTATCAACTTGAAGTTGCGTATGCTGTATGCCTGCACCACTTCATGAGTCTCCGTAAACCGGCTGTAATGCGTGTCTAGATTTTCAAAGAGATTCTGAAATAAAACGGTGGCCAACGACAGATCTCTTGCTGCCAGCTTCCTGCGATATGGAGTGAAAAGAATTATACAACGGAAATGCCCACGGTCAGAAATATAAAGCGCACTGCCTTTATGGTAATAGCCATCGGTAGCAGAACAGTTCTGTAATAAGGAGCAACATGGTAGATCGCAGCAGATGCCAAATCTTTGCTCAATACGAGGTCAATGGAAGAAAACAACCGTGATTACTAAAGGAGTGTTCACATTAGTGTTTTGGTCTCTTCTTATTACGTACTGTCTGTCTGCTATAGCTCTTCCACACTGCAAAAAAATAAGTATACCGACGTATACCAGCATGAAGCAGGCCAGAAGAACGCTTTTTTTAGCCTCCGTCGGGCGTAGGGTGCCTATGTATACGTTTGATGTATTTGCCAGGAGCTTTCATACTGCAACCATCAGGGAATAAACTGAATGTATAAAGGGCACCTAACTCCAGAGCGGGCATAGACTGGGCCTGTTGGCCCCACTAAAGGTTTTATTATTATTATTGAAGTGTTCAGGCCACAGATGTATGGATTCAATATAGAGGCGCCCATGATGTCATTCCCCAATTATTATGACGATATACAGAAAAGAAAATTGCCACTCAAACAATTGGCAGCAGTTTATACTGACACTAAAATTAGACTCTTTAGGCAGCAGTATAGATAAAAGAGTAGATGAACACTGCTGGAAAATACCACATAGGTCACATAGCATCAATTATAGGGATCCGCTTACACTGAATAGACGACATACGATGACTTACGTTGCGACGATGTAACACACTCTGCTGCTTTCTGAAGAGAGCAAAATTCCCAGAGCCGGAGACGAGCTGAGCTCACACTATCTACTCCCTTACTAGTGGTGGATTGCATCCCCTTGTTCATAAAAAACATGTTAGCACTGACAGCCCCCCACGTTTTACCAGAACACATCCCCAGGGGTGCCAAGGTTAATAGTAATGGCACTAAGCTGGGGCACAGGGGCAGAAGACAATTAAAGGTGTCGTCAAGGATTACAAAAATATGGCTGCTTTCTTCTAAAAAAAATAAATGTGTCATTCTTGTCCGTAGGTTGTGTGTAAGGGCCTGTTCACATCATCGTTCGCTTTCCGTTCCGGGGTTTCGTCGGAGGTTTCCGTCGGGTGAACCCTGGAACGGAAAGTGAAACTACCGCTTCCGTTTCAGTCACCATTGATATCAATGGTGATAATATAATGATATCTAAAGTATAATATATTTTTTGTTTTCTGAGTTGCGTTTTTTGCGGCGGGATCGCTGCGAACCCGCCGCAAGAAAAACGCAACAACTGCTATTTGTTGCGGGATTTACCCCCTCATTGAATTCAATGGGGAAATCCTGCATCAAATAAGAAGCGTTTACGTAAATACAATGGACATGCTGCGGAATAAAACTCTGCACCGCAGGTCGATTTCTGAGCGGTTTTTCCACTGAGTATTTATGCAGCGTGTGGATGAGACTTGTTTTATCTCATCCACTTTGCTGCTACTGTATTTGCTGCGGATTTTCCGCAACAAATTCCATTGCGGAAAATCCGCAGTATGTATGCAACGTGTGAACTGGCCCCTAAGATTAGGTGGTAAGGTTTATTACCATTATATGAAACTAGAAAGTGTTTGTAATGGAGAAATTAGATTGTGAGCCCCATGGGTGGCAAGAAGTGAATTATGTACAGCGCTTTGGAATATGTTGTCGCTATTTTAATTCTGCGCAATAAATACATGAAAAAAAAGTATCCTCTTTCTCACCAGTCTTGTGATTCAATCCATTGAGCCAGGTACTGTCGCACCTCCACTGGAACAATTTCTTGGCTGTAGACAGCAAGGGCTTGTTCTTGGAATACACCAGTTAGCTTCAAGATTGCTTCCCATTGGCTCATGTTGTGACCAAAAGCCTAAGGTAGCAGTCAGCGCCAAAGTATGGAGAACGAAAGCCAAGTAAACTACACAAAAAAAAAAGCGTCCTACATTTTTTGCGAATTGGTAAGAAAAATAAATGTATTACTTTATAGTCAAATTAACGAACACATTGACAAGTGTAAAATACAAGTCGGGAAAGGACAAGAGGCAAATAGCATTATCAAGAGTTATGAATGTATTAGGCCAAGTGCACGTCATTATTAAACTGTAACGATGGAGAAACTCCTGGCGTATACGCTGAATGTGTCCATAGGGCTCGAATATCCCAATGGAGGCCAAAAGAGTGTCCTTTTGGCATCCATTGGACTAGAATACGTTTTATTTTATTTATTTTTAAGATTTTTTTTTTTACATAAGAGCCAAAATGTTTTGGTTGGCACTGTAAGGCATCCGTCACAGGTATACTTAGAATGTATACATGGCAGAGCTTCTGAGGGACCACAGTCCCCAAAAAGAACATCAGGTAGAGCACACCCCGGGGAAGCTCCTGACTTCAGGAGTTTTCCCAGGACCGGAGTCCCGGGCCAGAGTGCGTCCAATGCTCTGCCCGACAACTCCCGCATTGTAAGGCATTAGGTAGCCCTCTGCCAGAAGGGCTCGGATGATATAGTGACTATACAGTGGGATTCGTTGCAGCCTTCCGTTAGAGGTAAACATTGGGACGTAAGTTGCCAACGGAAGGCAATACGCTGATGTGAAGAGGGCCTAAGAAGCCATGTTGTGCTAATATGCACCGCATTATTAGTACTAGGAAAAGATAGGAGACGTGTCCAACTCTGCCAGCCTTCTCCACTACCGCCAATATGCATAGGGCACTCCATCCCTCCATGGAAATCAAAAGGCCAATACGCCCAAGACACGTTCACTTATCTCACCCACAAAACAATGACCATCAGTTTAACTAAACGTTGCTGAATTCTCTCCTGTATTACGGTAACTGGAAATGACGAGGCTCCGGCCCATGACTATGTACGGGGAACAAAGTTGTGTCAGGTTTTTTTTCCCTTTAGAACCGAATGAAAAATGCATAAAGTTAGTAATAATCCAATGGGTGTTTCATGCAATTTTCTAAAACTGCACTAATATTACATGGGGTGTTGATGCAATTTTTTCCTCCACACAAGTTCTGCTCTTTCAGCCATTTTTAATAGACGCAAATACTAAAGTCATTACAATGGACTACTTGCGGTTTTAATGTGGTTGCCGTTTCTCTCATAAAAGTCTAAGGCCGGAAACTGCAGCATAAAGCGGCCGAAATTGCTTCCCATTGTTTTCAATGGGAGGTGGAGGCATTTTTTTCCCGTGAGCGGAAAAAAACGCTCACGTGAAAAAGAAGTGACATGCCCTATCTTGAGGTGTTTTCCACCACAAAAACTCCATTGAAATCAATGGGAGACAAAAAAAACGCTGATAACGGCCACGGCGTATGTCCGCTGCGTGAAACACACGACATGTCCTATAATTGCCCGTTTTTCGCGCATCACGCACCCATTGAAGTCAATGGGTGCGTGAAAATCGCGCACGGCACACGGACGCACTTCCGTGTGCCGCATGTGATGCACGCTACAGTAGTCAAAACTATGAATGAAAACAGAAAAGAACCACGTGCTTACAAACATAAAAACAGAGTGTCATAATGATGGCGGCCGCGCAAAAATCACGCAGCCACGCATCATATGCTGATGACACACGGAGCTTTTGTGGACCTTTTGCGCGTGCAAAACGCCTCGTTTTTTTGTGCGCGCAAAACGCCCACGCTCGTGTGAATCCGGTCTTTCTTCTACACTGCCTGGCCTTGTCAATCAAAAAAAGAAGACGTGGCGTGTCTTGGATGCCGAACAGAGCGGTCGCATCTCCCTGAGCTCCGCTCCGAGACCTCTCAGCTACGACATTAGCGACGATACATACCTCCGGTTTGACAACCCTCTCACCTCTGGAAACCGCGGCAGCATGATGACCCGGACGAAGTCCTCGAAAACGGGACCTAAACGTCTTACAGACTTCTTCCCCGCCAGGGAAAACAAGCATGGCGGCGAGACAACCTCCGAGACCAACGTCCCGCCAGCCTCTCCTACCTTGCCTGAAGAAGATCGGGACGTCAACCCCTCTAAGACGACAGCCGAGGGTGAGTCTGTGCCCTGGGGGGAAGGGGAAGCAGAATCGCCTAAAGAGGCAACCATGGGGAAAGGACGCTTTGCTGCACTATCAAGTAGCCCCATATCTAAGATGGCGTCCTCACCTCGTGTATCAGAGGAGTCTCCTCCCCCCAGTCCTGCAGGACTTACAAGTGCACAAGCTCCTAGGGTGGAAGATATATTTACACAGTCTGTGGCCATTGAAGATATACCCTCATCGGATCAAGTGGCTTCAGAAGCCTTTATAAAAAATATGGTACTAGCCCTCCGAGGCTCCTTTCACAACGATTTATTAGGATTCACCACTAAACTCTCCAATGCTATTGACGACTTAGGAGACCGAGTAGACAACGTGGAGACAAAAATGAGTGAACTCACTAATGCACATAACGATATAGTGGATGCTCATGTGTCTTTGGAGGAAGAAATGCAAGCTTTAAAATACAAGTTGGCTGATTTGGAGGATCGCAATAGACGGAATAACGTCAAATTTAGAGGAATTCCAGAGTCCGTCCAACCTTCCAACCTCACCGCTTACTTACAGCAACTTATTAAGGATGTATTGCCTAATTCCAAACCTGCGGATCTTATCATAGATAGAGCCCATAGGCTCCCTAAACCTAAATCTATTTCTGCTGATTTGCCACGAGATGTGATAGCAAGGATTCATTTTTATAATACCAAGGATTCCCTCATGTCTGCGGCACGAAGATTACCGGCTCTACCTGTACCTTATGAAAAGATACACATCTATGCGGATCTCTCCCAAGCGACCCTGCAAACTAGGAGGAAATTTCTGCCTCTTACACTGGCGCTAAGGAAGAACGACGTGGGATACAGATGGGGATTCCCTACCAAATTACTGGTGTATAGGAATGGAGTCCTGCATACCATGGCGGATGTAGAGGAAGGATCGGCCCTGCTTCATAAATGGGGACTGACGCCTATTCTGCCCAATACAGTTCCTACTAGAAGGTCCCCCTCGAGACTCTCACCGGAGTGGATTGGGAAATCTCGTCCTTAAACGTCCCGGGGTATGGGTTGCTACATGGAGGTCGAGATGGTGTCCAAGTAGACTTTTTCCCCACTTGTCTTCGGTGACTCTCAGCCGGATATCTGGCGGAGTTACTTTCTCACTACGTGATGTTATTCTTGCTACAGTTTCCAAGTTTTTACCTTCCTTCCCTGTCCTCCTTCCTTAAAATTGCTGTTATACGATTATTGTCATATATACCAGGCATGTTATGTTATGATCCTATCCTAGCTCGATTATGGGGTTTAATTCATATGAAGCATTTTACATGTATTATTTATGGCGGTTAAATTTGTATCTCTGAACACCAGAGGGCTAAATTCACCCTTCAAGAGAGCTTCGGTGTGGAAGGATGCTTTGGCTTCCAACTCTGATATAATCTGTCTACAAGAGACACATTTTGCCAAAGACCATTGTCCCAAATTTACTCATCCAAAATTTCCGCTAATTTACCTCTCTAATGCTGATAAGAAAAGGGCGGGAGTGATGATAGGCTTTAAGGACACAGTATCCTTTCAATTGCAGTCTTCCATTAATGATGAGCGGGGGAGATTTTTGATACTGGTAGGTCTGCTTAACAACTGTCCCATCACTATTGCTAATATTTATGCTCCCAATACGTCACAAGTACGTTTCCTCAACAAGACTATGCGCAAAATTCGCAAAATTATGCAAGGGAAACTTATAGTCTGTGGGGACTTCAATATAATCCCGGACGCTAAATGGGACTCTACTAAACAGGGGAGAAGATCTCCCCCGACTCTGACCCCATGGTTACTTAAGGAAGATTTATATGACACGTTTAGATGTATGAATTCTTCTTCTAGAGAATATACTTTTTATTCCACAAGACACCGATCATTTTCTAGAATAGATCTTTTCTTGGTGGATAGGAATTCTATAGCAGGGATTAAAGCTTCTGAGATAGGACAGATAACTTGGTCGGATCACGCCCCCTCATATCTCCTTCTCTCTTTAGGGCCTGCCCCCTTACCAAGATCCTCATGGCGGATCAACAATTTTCTTATTAGTCTTCCCAAATATAAGGAAAAAATCTACTCTCAATTACAAGAATATTTTCTTTTGAATGGTTCTCCGGACCTAAACCCATTCACTCTATGGAATGCACATAAGGCGGTTATGAGGGGGTTCTTGATACAGCAAGGGGCACAATATAAAAAAATGAAAACGGCTGCTCTGACTTCTTTACTGTCTGATATACGCTCTGCGGAACAGGAACTCCAACTAAATCCATCTTCGTCATTGCATAACAAACTCATGACCCTTAGAAGGAAGCTGCAGGCCCTCCTTATAGACGAATTTGATAAAAAGATTGCTGCCTTAAGATTAAACTATTATACTTCTTATAATAAGTCCAGTAAACTGATGGCGAATAAAATTAAACAACGTCAGCAAAAAACTAAAATCACTCACTTAGTCGATCCAGCAGATGGGTCTAGGATCTCTAACCCACAAACTATAGCAGATCAATTTAGCTCCTATTATTCTAAACTATACAACTTGAAGTCTGATCCCCAAACTCCACAACCTTTGGATAAAGAAATCCAAACCTTTTTAGAGTCGGTTCAGTTGCCTTCCGTATCTCCGGATCAACTATCCAGTTTAAACGCTCCGGTATCACTTTTAGAGGTGTCCAAAATTATCAATTTATCTAAATCCAACAAATCCCCTGGTCCGGATGGGTTCTCCAACGAATACTACAGAACCTTTAATACCATTCTTGCCCCCCATCTAACCGCAGTCTTTAATAAGGCAATGTCAGAAGGTAATATGCCCCGAGAGATGCTGGAAGCCACGATAGTGACTATCCCTAAACCTGGGAAGTCCCCTACAATCCCGGCCAACTTCAGACCCATTTCCCTCCTTAATTGTGATACTAAATTATACGCTAAACTTATAGCCACCCGCTTGATTGACATTTTACCCACATTAGTACATTCGGATCAGGTGGGATTCACGAAGGGGAGGCAGGCTCCGGATGGAACTAGAAGGGTAGTGGATCTTATAACTAAAATAAGTCTGTCTCGAGCGCCTTCTCTCCTCCTCACCCTGGATGCAGAGAAGGCGTTTGATAGAATACACTGGGGGTTCGCATTTTCGACGTTGATGAAATTTGGATTCGAGGGGAACATATTTAAGGCTATCCAGGCACTATATACTCTACCTACAGCTAAAGTTCTCTCTAATGGTTACTTATCTACCCCCTTTAACATTACTAATGGTACCAGGCAGGGGTGCCCGCTGTCCCCCTTATTGTTTACGCTAGTTATGGAACCATTAGCAGAATCTATAAGATCTAACTTGCTGATTCGGGGTATCCCAGTAGGGTTTCGACAACATAAAATTGGACTATTCGCAGATGATATAATTTTGACCATCACTGACCCTTTATCCTCCCTAAGGGAAATTTCTCAAGTCATCTCTAAATTTGGATTAGTATCCTACTATAAAGTGAATGCATCTAAATCTCAAATTCTTGGGATTTTCATCTCTCCGTCCCTGAAACAATCTATAATAACAGAGTTCCCATATCAATGGGAAAACTCTTCAATTCCTTATCTGGGAATTCAAATCAGCTACCCCTTGTCGCAACTTCCCAAAATAAATTTTGATCCTCTTCTAACGTCCTTACAGAGGGAATTGGATCAAATTGCTTTGCACGAGCCTTCATGGTTAGGACGCAATGTGTGCTATAAGATGTTCATACTACCCAAAATATTATACTACTTACGCACCCTACCAATCCCTATACCTCAAATATGGTTCTCTAGGTTCCAGAAGCAGCTTCAAAACTTTTTATGGGGAGGAAGGAGGCCTAGAATAGCAACGTCCCTCCTGTTGAAACGGAAGCATAGAGGGGGGCTGGGAGTACCTAATCTCTTAGCTTATCATAGAACATTTGTAGTAAAACAATCTGAAAAATGGTTTACTTGCTCTTCTGGAGTTAGCTGGCCAACGATTGAACAACAATTGATAGGGGGGCTGCCGTTGTCTACAGTACTGATGGCCTATGCCTTGAGGCCTGACCTTCTCCTTCCCAACATCCCTACAATTAAAGTTGCAATACAATGTTGGCTTTATTTCATGGCGCAACCCGCGGGGATTCCGGGGAGAGGCACGACTCAGATACCGCTGGGAGTACTTGAAACATTAATCCCCAACCTAGGAATCAAACACTGGCCGGTGAACGGTATCCAGTACGTTTCTGATCTATTTTTGGGGAAAGAGATGAAGTCCTTTAACAACATTCAGAGACAGTTTGGGATCTCGGAGAGAGATATTTATAAATATACTCAGATTAAATCTTATCTGACGTCCTCGCCTCTGACCGGACTCCAAGCATCCAAATCAGCGGTGGCACTTCTGTCTGGATCTGGCTGGGGGGGTAGCAACCTTACGGCTAGAATATATGATGCAATGAATGGGGATGTGGAGACTTCTAGGCGAGCACACTTTCTGAACTGGGAAAGGGACATGGGGAAATCTTTCTCCATGGCACAATGGGAAACAGCGATTAAATGGACTTTGAAGTCCTCAGTTTGCATGAACCTTTTGGAAGTTTTCCATAAGGTTCTGTTGCGATGGTACTATACTCCGACCAAACTGGCGAGGATATATCCTCAAACCTCTAACCTATGTTGGCGTAACTGTGGTCAAGAGGGCTCGCTATATCATATATTTTGGGGATGTCCCCACCTGAGGACCTTTTGGGCCAACATTTTTCAACTACTATCAGAGGTCTTGAAGATTCCTGTTGTCCAGGAGCCAGGGGTAGCATTATTATCCTTGGAGATAGAAAAGTTCCCGCCGATTTACCGACCCTTAGTGTGCCATGTTTTGCTCACAGCGAAGTTATTGATAGCTAAAGCCTGGAAGTCTCCAATACCACCCACACAAGAGGAGGTAATAGCTAGGGTGTCAACGCATTGTGTATATGAACGCATTTTTTATCTAAGACAACAGAGATATGCTTCTTATATCGCCTTTTGGAATCCCTGGATAATATATCATAAAGTGGAGATGGAGATAACACAGATATCAGCAATTTCCCTTCCCTCCTAACCTTCCCCCCTGTACCTCCCCTTGTTTCTGGTTCTCTGTTAAAAGTTTTGCGTGCAAGATGGACTACTTTGAAGCATTGATATATACTTGTATATGAAGCACTGTATGTAACATTTGTTGTTTATTTGAAAATTATAATAAAAATAATTGCAAAAAAAAAAAAAAAAAGAAGACGTGATCACGCCTTGCGCTGTATTCTTTTGAGCGTGCCTGCACCTCGGCTTGGCAGTACAGCAGTAACGTTTTACCGGTCGCTCTTCTGTGCCTGTGCCGATTACGCCACACTACACGCTATTTTTTAACAATTAGTTTTTTCTATATAAAAGTAGTAAAACATAGTTTTCTTAGAGTGTTCTTTTCCCATTTCACCCCAATAAGATTTTTTTTTTCCCAGTAAATTATATGGTACAGTAAATGGTGTGGTGAAAAACTACAACTCGTTTAGCAAAAAAAAATCCCTCATGCACAAGGCCGTAGCAGCGTGCACAGTCCGTGATTACGGGCACGGACTGTCACCCGCATTTGCGGGCCGAGCTCCCATTATAAAGTATAGGAGCACGGTCCGCAAATTAAAATAAATAGGACATGTCCTATTCTTTGCAGGTCATTTCTATGGCTCGGACACTTACCCGTAAATATACGGGAAGGTGACCGTGGGCCATAGAAATTAATGGATCCGTATTTTTATCCACAATTACTGATCTGGTGGTGCATAAGGTCTCATACAGCTATATCGGCGCGGCATCACATACAGTGGGGGTCTGCGCGGCATCATATACAGCGGGGGTCTGCGCGGCATCACATACAGCGGGGGTCTGCGCGGCATCACATACAGCGGGGGTCTGCGCGGCATCACATACAGCGGGGGTCTGCGCGGCATCACATACAGCGGGGGTCTGCGCGGCATCACATACAGCGGGGGTCTGTGCGGCATCACATACAGCGGGGGTCTGCTCGGCATCACATACAGCGGGGGTCTGCGTGGCATCACATACAGCGGGGGTCTGCGCGGCATCACATACAGCGGGGGTCTGCGCGCCATCACATACAGTGGGGGTCATCATCATCTTCTTTAGGTGAAGAAGATGATGAAGGGAATAGAAGGGGGTTCGTTTTAGAAAGATTAAATTTGAGATAGAGAAGACATGACAGCAAAGACCGATAAACGGCCGACCGTGTATTACATGAATGGGGCTGGTGCACTAGAGTAAGAGCCACTCTATATTAGCGGCTTTCCAGTCTGCCTCATAGAGGGGGGTTCCGAGCGCTCCCCCTCCCCCCTTTATAGCCTCTATAGACACTAATATATGGAAAGGGGTTGTCTTCATGAGACTACCATTAAAAAACAAACAAAAAAAAACATCCAGTAAGACGAGCTCTGCACAACCACCGTCTCAAGTTGTCAGACGTTACATGAATACAGCATAAGCCGGTCACTACGCACGAGACCGCCATAACTGAACGCTCCTACGACGGATGCCCTTCTAAGCAAAAAAAACGCAAGCGCTGGTGTCAGGTTTGGGAACGCTCACGTCTCCTCTTCCTGCACCCCCGCGAGACGCTTCTATACAGATATATCTGGACACAATGTACATTAGTAAGCAGACGAAGCTCTAGGTATTCGAGAACAGGTTTGGAATATAGAGGTTGTACTTCTATAGGATTCCTGTGGAGCCTGAGCTTGCAAATAAATGCCCAAGGTGCGGCCGCAATATCCTAGTGACTCAGCATTATTTGCATTCCCAATATTTCATCAAAGAAAAGATCTGAGAATAGTTATGCAAAATACAGTGCACGCAGCTAAATACGGGGCTCTAGGCATAAAAAAATATATAGAATCTAAAAATGTAGCCAAATCTATTTTTTTGTTTGCCAAATTAAAAAAAAATCTCAAATTTTTTTCATTTCACGTCGACATAGCCGTATGAGCGCTTGATTTTTGCGGGATGAGTTGTAGTTTCTAATGCCGCCTTTTATTGTACCATATAATGCACTGTGTTTTGTGTTTAGTCAAGCAGCCGGAACCGGAGTTATCTCCGATCCCGGCCGTTATAGTGAAGGGTCGGCTGTATGTTACAGCCAAAAGCCGCTGAATATGGACCGGGCTCAGCCACTCCATACCCAAACTTCTGACACGTCACTATAGTTACCCTTTAAATGTGTTTCACCTGTAAAAACCTCATCGGCATCAAAATTTTTGATGCGGTTTCATCCACATCTGAATACACCCTTACAGAAAATGATGCGATCTATGTCCTGGCAAACACCACTAGAGGGCACAAAGGTGTTTACTATTGGGAGCTCCCTCTAGTGGTGGCTGCAGGCAGTCAGAATATTCGGTTTTAAATCTTTTAGGCAATTTGGGTTCCTAAATGTAACAATTTAGGAGCCAAATTATAGTTCTTGGTCACATTTGGGATAGGCCATCAACGTTTGATCACGGGGGTCAGACCTCTGGCAACCCCAACAATCAGCACAATTTTGCGTGTTCTGCCTAATGTTGTATTTATTCCGCAGAAGACAGATCAGCGTCACTGATATCAAACCGTGCAGTAGGACTAGAGCTGGATCCTGGCCATACATATGCCAAACGGCCTACACCTACCTAGTGATACACATTTACCATTAGTCTACGGGCAAGTCGGCGTATACACTGATTGGCCACCGCAAATTTGAGATAATAGCCTTTTCTATTTTGCTGTGGCTGTCATTTTCCGCAGAAGTGACAAGAGGAAGTGAAGCCATGTAGGTTGTCACTTTTGATAGTGTATATTTGTCGCAAAACATTCATGGCTGTCAAAGTCGCATGCAAACCGCAGGACTGCTAGAGAAACAGGCAGCGATTATGAAATGTGACTGGTCGCTAGTTACACCATAACTTTTCTATGTAAGGGAGATGTCACCCTGTTATATGAAGCGCATTCAGGACTGAACAGTCCGGCTGCAAATAAACTATATTACCCGCACATGTAAAGTGCTCGCAGTCAATGTACTGCATATAAGCGCCATTCATCGCCCGCTCAGGCAGCAGACAGAACCGGGGTCTACGTGCTATGGATAAAGGTAAACAGGATGAGACAGAGAATAACATTACCACACACATCCACCGACTTCAGCGCTCGTCCTCCTCTCAACCTGCGCAAGAGCAGCTCGTGTCAGTACCAGAGCGCTGCCATTGGTAGCCCTGAACGTCAATCCGCGGACAGCAGCCAGTCAGGATAACACACAGGGGGTAAGGGGCGAGAGGATTGCTACAAACCCCTCCCCTCTAGCAGATCATTAGTAGTGATTGGATACCTTAGAGTAGGCGGGCATAATGTCAGGTTAAGGGCGGGGCTTATGCCGGCTTCATTCCTATTTCCCAGGTATTACGTCAGACTCTGGGTGTAGCTTGCGGTCTGTACGCTGTATGTAGTATGTACGATTTGCGGCGGGGACGCTGAATGTTCTGGGTTCTTCCTAATGTTCAGGGAACCTGAGGCGTTCACCACTCGCCGGCTGCAGCACGATTTATCCGCTTATCTGCATTTGACGTATTAGGTTTTATTCACACCCGGTAGATTTGTTTCAGGAATTTTTGCGGCTGAAAATAAGTACCATTCATCTGAATCGAGTTCTTTCTGCATCGGGCAAATGGATTTCTGCAAACCTCATACGAATGAAAGGGACGTTTGCAAAAATGTCTGCAACAAATCTGCATGTGAATTGCCCCTTAGGGCTTATTTAGATGAACGTATAATAGGTCCGTGCAACGCGCGTGATATTCACGCGCCTCGCACGGACCTATGTTAGTCTATGGGACCGTGCAGACTGTCCATGAGTTTCACGCAACGTGTGTCCGCTGTGTAAAACTCACGACATGTCCGATATTTGTGCGTTGTTCGTGCATCACACACCCATCGAAGTCAATGGGTGCGTGATTCGCGCAACTGCAGTAAAACGTATGAATGAAAATAGAAAAGCACCACATGCTTTTCTGTTTACAAACATACAAAGTGTCATAATGATGGCAGCTGAGCGAAAATCACGCATCATACGCGGCTGACATACGGAGCTGTTAAGTACCTTTTGCGCGCGATAAACACACGCTCGTGTAAATCCGGCCTCAGGCTTGATTCACACGACCATGTTACGTCCGTAAAGGACGGAACGTATTTCGGCCGTAAGTCCCGGACCGAACGCACTGCAGGGAGCCGGTCTCCTAGCATTATAGTTATGTATGACACTAGGAGTCCCTGCCTCTCTGCCGGACATCTGTCCTGTACTGTAATCATGTCTTCAGTACGGGACAGTAGTTCCACGGAGAGGCAGGGACTCCTAGCATTGTACATAAGGGTATGTTCACACGAGGGCGTCCGTTACGGCTGAAATTACGGGGATGTTTCAGCCTGAAAACATCCCCGTAATTTCAGCCGTAACGGCATGTGCAGGCGCTTGAACGCCGCGTCAATTACGGCCGTAATTAGCGCTGCTATTCATTGGAGTCAATGAATAACGGCTCCAATTACGGCCAAAGAAGTGACAGGTCACTTCTTTGACGCGGGCGTCTATTTACGCGCCGTCAATTGACAGCGGCGCGTAAATATACGCCTCGTGTGAACAGACAAACGTCTGCCCATTGCTTTCAATGGGCAGATGTTTGTCAGCGCTATTGAGGCGCTATTTTCAGACGTAATTCGGGGCAAAAACGCCCGAATTACGTCCGTAAATAGGCCGTGTGAACATACCCTTACTATGATGCTAGGAGCCCGGCTCCCTGCAGTGTGTTCGGTCCGGGATTAGTGGCCGAAATACGTTCTGTCATTTACGAACGGAACATGCTCGTGTGAACCCAGCCTTATGCTATGTTCACACGGTAAAAACGGCTATAAAATACGGAGTTGTTTTCAAGGGAAAACAGCCTCTGATTTTCAGCCATTTTTAAGGGCATGTTCAGACGCAAACGCAAAATACGTCTGAAATTACAGAGCTGTTTTCAGGCGAAAACAGCTCCTGAATTTCAGACATTTTTGCATGTACTCACGTTTTTCGCAGTATCTTTTACGGACGTAATTGGAGCTGTTCTTCATTGGAGTCAATGAAAAACGGCTCCAAAAACGTCCCAAGAAGTGTCCTGCACTTCTTTGACGCGGGCGTAATTTTACGCGCCGTCTTTTGACAGTGACGCGTAAAATTACACCGTCTGAACAGAACATCATAAAACCCATTGCAAGCAATAGGCAGATGTTTGCAGACGGTTTGGAGCCATCTTTTCAGGCGTAATTCGTGGCGTAAAACGCCTGAATTACGTCTGAAAATAGGCCACGTGAACATACCCTAAGGGTATGTTCACATGGCTCATTTTCAGCTGTTTTTCGAGCCGTAAACGCCCTGAAAAACAGCTGAAAAAACTTAAGCTGAATGCCTCCTAAGGCCTCATGCACACGACCGTATTTTTTCCCACCCGTAAATACTGGCGTAAATACGGGTCCTTGGTCACACGTATTCGACCCGTTTTGCACCAGTATTTACGGACCCGTGCCTGTAAATATGGGTCCGGTGTCACCCGTATTCCACTCGTATTTACGGGCACGTTTTTGGCTGCAAAATAGCACTGCACTAATCGGCAGCCCCTTCTCTCTATCAGTGCAGGATAGAGAGAAGGGACAGCCCTTTCTGTAATAAAAGTTAAAGAAATTCATACTTACCCGGCCGTTGCCTTGGTGACGCGTCCCTCTCTTCACATCCAGCCCAACCTCCCTGGATGACGCGACAGTCCATGTGACCGCTGCAGCCTGGGATTGACCTGTGATTGGCTGCAGCGGTCACATGGGCAGAAACGTCATCCAGGGATGTCGGGCCGGATGTCGAGAGAGACGCGTCACCAAGGCAACGGCCGGGAGACCGGACTGGAGGAAGCAGGAAGTTCTCGGTAAGTATGAACGTCTTTTATTTTATTTTTTTACAGGTTGCTCTATATTCTAATCGGAATTCACTGTCCAGGATGCTGAAAGAGTTACTGCCGATCAGTTAACTCTTTCAGCACCCTGGACAGTGACTATTTACTGACGTCGCCTAGCAACGCTCCCGTAATGACGGGTGCACACATGTAGCCACCCGTCATTACGGGAGCTCCATAGACTTCTATGGGCTGTCCGTGCCGTTATTACGGCCTGAAATAGGACATGTTCTATCTTTTTCAACGGCACGGGCACCTTCCCGTAAGAAAACGGGAAGGTACCCGTGGCCAATAGAAGTCTATGAGCCCGTTATTACGGGTCGTAATTACGACCCGTAATAACGGGTGTTTTTACGGTCGTGTGCATGAGGCCTATCTAATGGCTTAATACTCGTCCGTGTTCTGTGCGTTCAAATCACTCGCAGCACACGGACCCATGCAATTCAATGGGGCCATTCACACATGCGTTGTTTTTTACGCAGCGGGTGTCCGTTGTGTGAAACACTGCATGTCCTATATTGGTGCCTTTTCACGCACCTAGTTGCCCATTGAAGTTCATGGGTGTACGTGAAAACCACATGTGATGTCCGTGTTTCACGCATCAAATACATTGAAAAGCAAAGAAATAATTAATTATTTTTAAAAATGAAGTGCTTGCACGGACGTGAAAAACACATGCCACACGTAAAGCGCACTGATGCACATACGCAACGCACACAGACTAGAAATGTAGGAAAAACGCTGCATTTTTTACGCACGCAAATCGGACACGCTCGTCTAAATGTAGCCCAAGGTTCAATGCAGACAATGCGTATTAAGTGCGGTTTTGCGTGCGGCAAGTCCGAAGCATAATACAGTACCAGAATAGTCAATGAGGTTCTCATGTACATGCTGCAGTAGTTTTCAGGACTGAAATTGACCTGTTGTGCGTTTTTTAGAATCTGCAGCATGTCAACTTACCTTGCGTTTCTGCTTGCGAATTGTATCTTTCTAGTGCAGAGGAAAATCGCACCAAAATCCGCAGCATAGAAACGCGCCTCAAAACGGAAAACCGCACAGAAAAACACATCTTTAGGCATCGTTTACACGAGCGTGATATACGTCCGTGCGACGCGCGTGCTTTTCACGCGTGTCGTACGGACCTATATAAGTCTATGGGGGCATGCAGACAGTCCGTGAGTTTTCCTCAGCGTGAGTCCGCTGAAAAAAACTCACGACATGTCCTAAATTTGTGCGCTATTCGCGCATCATGCACCCATTGAAGTCAATGGGTGCGTGAAAATCACGCGCACCGCACGGAAGCACTTCCGTGGGATGCGCGTGATTCGCGCAACAGCAGTCAAAAGTATGTTTGCAAACAGAAAAGAACCACGTGCTTTTCTGTTGACAATCATCCAAACGGAGTGTCATCATGATGGCGGCTGCGCGAAAATCACGCAGCCGCGCATCATACAGGGCTGACACACGGAGCTGGTAAGTGCCCTTTGCGCAAACAAAACGCCGCGTTTTTTGCGTGCGCAAAACGCACACGCTCGTGTAAACCAGGCCTTAGGTGTGTTTTTTTCCTGCAAATTTCTTGCGATTTTGCTGCGTATTTTCCACAGCAAAATACGCAATGTGTGCATGTAGCCTAAGTGTTTGCGCGCGGTGATTCATGACACAACTGTATAGTAGATAAAGGTTTATTACCTAAACAAATAACACTCAACAAATACACAAAATATATATTCACAGTATAGTATCAATATACCTCAATACACATAATAACTCAATATGAATTAAATACACTGACGCTACAAGCGGCACAGTCTTAATACAATATATTACAACACTATCCCAATACCCACCCACGTACTAAAACATACATATAAAATACAGTACACTCACGCTTTCTTCTATGTCCCACCCCCACCTGACTCTAGCTGTCTCTGTTACTAATGGGTTAACTTTTGTACGGTTGGGGTAAATAGAGAGGTTTGTCTAGGGGAAGTAAAGGGTTAAGTACCATGGGAATGTGCAGGTATGTAAAGGGTTAAATACCAGGTGGCCAGGACAAAGGGAATGTGCAGTTAGATAAAGGGTTAATGTGCAGGTATGTAAAACAGTTCAAAAGAGAACAGCTGCAGGCTTGGCACAGGGGATAGGTATCTAAGGTCACTGACCTGAGGCCTAAGGCCTCATGCACACGACCATGCCCGTAATCATGGCCTGCGATTGCGGGCAAGGCCAACGGACGCATTTTCAGGCCGTGCTGCCATACAAAGTACGGAAGCACGGCCCGTAAAATGCAAAAGATAGAACATGTTCTATCTTTTGCGGTACAGTTCTATGGCACGGACACCAATCCGTAGCGATACAGAAAGGTGTCCGCGGCCAAAAGAACCGAATGGGTCCGTAATTGTGGACGGTATTACGGTCCGCAATTACAGAGATGTTTTACGGTCGTGTGAGTATATAACCAAGGCCATGTCAGACGGGTCTTACAGGGGTTCCCGTTGTCAGCACATTGTCTGTGGCGGCAGTGCCCAGGACCGAAGAGGACTGCAGGTACAGGGAGAGGTGAGTGTGTTATAAGGACGCGCGGCACCCAGTAGATTTGTCTACTCTTAACCCCTTCAGGACTGAGCCTGTTTTGGCCTTCAGGACGAAGCCGATTTTTCAAATCTGACATGTGTCACTTTATGTGGTAATAACTCCGGAATGCTTTTACCTATCCAAGCGATTCTGAGATTGTTTTCTCGTGACATATTGTACTTTATGGTAGGGAAAAAATTTGGTTGATAAATTCAATATTTATTTGTAAAAAACACCAAGATTTTGAGAAAATTTGCAAAAATTAGCATTTTTCTAAATTTAAATGTATCTGCTTGTAAAACAGATCGTAATACCACACAAAATAGTTACTAGTTACCATCCCCCACATGTCTACTTTAGTTTGGCATCGTTTTTTGAACATTCTTTTATTTTTCTAGGACGTTATAAGACTTAGAACTTTAGCAGCAATTACTCATATTTTCAAGAAAATTTCAAAAGGCGATTTTTACAAGGACCAGTTCAGTTCTGAAGTGGCTTTGAGAGCCTTATATATTAGAAAGTCCCCATAAATCACCCCATTTTGAAAACTGCACCCCTCAAAGTATTCAAAACAGCATTCAGAAAGTGTATTAACCCTTTAGGCGTTTCACAGGAATTAAAGCAAAGTAGAGGTGAAAGTTACAAATTTCATTTTTTTTTTTACAAAATTCATTTGTAATAAATTTTTTTCTATACCACAGAACGTTTTACCTGATAAATGTAACTTATTATTTATTGCCCAGATTCTGCAGTTTTTAGAAATACCCCACATGTGGCCCTAGTGCGGTCATGGACTGAAACACAGGCCTCAGAAGCAAAGGAGCACCTAGTGGATTTTGGGGCCTCCTTTTTTTTAGCATATATTTTAGGTACCATGTCAGGTTTGAAGAGGTCTTGTGGGGCCAAAACAATAAAGAACCCCAAAAGTGACCTCATTTTGGAAACTACACCCCTCAGGGAATTTATCTAGGGGTATAGTTAGCATTTTGAACCCACAGTTTTTTTCATTTCATTTTGAATTTTTTCAAGGAATAAAAGAGAAAAAACACCCCAACATATGTAAAGCAATTTCTCCTGATTATAGCAATACCCCATATGTGGTAATAAACTGCTGTTTGGACCCACTGCAGAACTCAGAATGGAAGGAGCACCATTTGGATTTTGAAATTCTGATTTTGCTGGAATAGTTTTCAGTGCCATGTCGCATTTGAAATGCACTGGAGGGAACAAAATAGTAGAAACCACCGGAAAGTGACCCCATTTTGGAAACTACACTCATCAAGTAATTTTTCTAGGGGTAAAGTTAGCATTTTGACCCCACGGTTGTTTTGCTGAATTCATTGGAATTATTCTGTAAAGGTAAATATCGACTTTTTTTCTGAAAAAAGGTAGCCATTTTTTATTTTTACAAGGAATAAAGGAGAAAAAGCACCCCAACATTTGTAAAACAATTTCTCCCGATTACAGAAATATGCCATATGTGGTAATAAACTGCTGTTTGGACCCACAGCAGGGCTTAGAAGAGAAGGAGCGCTATTTGGCTTTTGGAGCTCAAATTTAGCTGAAATGGTTTTTGGGTGCCATGTCGCATTTGCAAAGCCCCTGAGAGGCCAAAACAGTGGAAACCCCCCAAAAGTGGAAATTACACCACTTAAAGAATCTATCTAGGGATATAGTGGGCATTTAGACCCCACAAGTCTTTTGCAGGATTTATTAGAATTAGGCCGTGAAAATGAATATCAACATTTCTTCCACTAAAATGTTGCATTTTTTCAATTTCACAAATGATAAAGGGGGAAAAAGCTGCCCAACATTTGTAAAGCAATTTCTCCCGAGTACGGCTATACCACACGTGTGGTCATAAATGGTTTTTCATTAGAAAGTAATTAACCCTTTCTAGACTGATCCATTTTTTTCTTTTCCTTTTTAGTTTTTTCCTCCCCGCGTTCCAAGAGCCACAACTTTTTTATTTTTCAGTCAATAGAGCGGTGTGAGGGCTTATTTATTGAGGGACGAGCGGTCGTTTTTATTAGTACCATTTTTTGGTACATACAACTTTTTGAGAACTTTTTATTACATTTTTAGGTAGAGCCAAGGTGACCAAAAAACAGTGATTTTGCTGTTTTAAATGCTTTATTTTTCACGTGAGACGCTCCATACATCACCCCCCACACTAAGACATGCTATGTCGTGCTGTGCGCAGGGGTTAATATGCAGCGGATGGTGCAGAGTGAAAATTATAATTTTCCACTCATATGCTATTTTAGTGCACTACATGTTATGCCCAGTTTGTGCCACTGAAGACAAATACCTCATAAAATATTAACCGGGTTCTCCCGGGTATGGCGATGCCATATCTGTGGACGTAAATTGGTGTTTAGGCACGCTGCAGGGCTCAGAAGGGAGGGACGCTATTTGGCTTTTGGGGCGCAGAGTTTGCTTGGTAGATGTTCTGTTTGGGGTTTCACTGGTATTTGTTTATAATGTGGGGGCATATGTTATCTGTGCGGGGTACATCAGGGTATAATAAGAGGTTATAATAATGCAGTAAGTAAATAATAATCTGCAGACATGTGGCCGGTGTCGCACTGATAAATGGCGCCCGATCTTATCTGCTTTTGGAACACTGCACATTTTGCATCGCCATATTCTGAGAGCCAGAACTGTTTTTTCTCCACTGGAGCCGTCTGAGGGTTTATTCGTTGCGGGACAATCTGTAGGTTTTCATTGGTACCATTTTGGGGTACCAGAAATTTTTTTGATCACGTTTTATTCCATTTTTTGGCAAGCAAGGTGACCAAAAACCATCAATTCTGACAATGTTTTTTATTCGTTTTTTTAAGGCCTTCACCCTGGGCTATAAATGACCATTATACTTTATTCTGCGGGTCGATACGATTACAGCGTTACCCGATGTATATAATTTTTTTATGTTTTGCAGCGTTTGTGCAATAAAATCACTTATTTATAAAATAAATAAATTTTTGTGTCACCATATTCTGAGAACCATAACGTTTTTATTTTTCAGTCAAAAAAGCGTTGTAAGGGCTTGTTTTTTGCGGGACGGGATGTAGTTTGTATTGGTACCATTTTGGCGTACATGCGACTTTTTGATCACTTTTTATTGTATATTTTGGGAGGGTTGGTAACCAAAAAATTGTGATTCGGGCACAGTTTTTCGTGTATTTTTTTCGCGGTGTTCACCGTGCGGGAAAACTAATATTACAGTTTTATAGTTGGGGTCGTTACGAATGCGGCAATACCAAATATGTGTACTTTTTTTAACGTGTTAATTTTTTTCCTATAATAGACTTATTATAGGAAAAAAAGCATTCTTTGTTTATGTCACTTATAACTTTTATTTTTGCACTTTTTAAAAACATTTTTATTATCTTTTTTTTACTTTTTTTACTTGTCCCACTAGGGGACACTTAGACTTGCAGCTTTGATCGCTGCTAGAACACATTATACTACACACGTAGTGTAATGTGTTCTAACTGTCATTGTGACGTAACTGTCACACTGACAGGAAGCATCGGAGGACCGGCCTGAGGCTGATCCTCCGAGGCTTCTGTACATGGCAACCCGGAGGTCATTGTCTGGCCTCTGGTTGCCATGATAAGGATCGCCAGCCCCCGCAAATACATGTGGGGGGCTGCCGATCCGCTGTAAACCTCTTCCATGTGGTGATCGCAATCGACCACCGCATCAAAGGGGTTAATTGCCGATTTCAGCGGCGACAGGCCGCTGATCGGCAACGGGCTGACACCCTGGATAGTTAACCGCCGCTGCGGTGTAGCTCCGCGCGGTGGTTAACTGTTAAAGTGCGGACGTAACTGCACGCCCAGGTGCGCGAAGTTACTGCTCACCTGGACGTGCATTTACGCCAAGGTGCGGGAAGGGGTTAAGGGAGTCCGGAAGTTCATCCCTTTTTCCGGGAGAGTTGGCAAGTATGATTATTACCCTTTAAGTTGCTTTAGGCAAGGGGTCTCAAACTCGAGCGGGTAAATGGGCCTGTGATGGATGGTCAATTTGCTTATATTGTCTGTATTAAATTACATTATGAATTATCAAGCATGCCGAATTATGAAGATATTTATTCTCCATTTTCTAATTACTTTTCCTCTACATACACTACCGTTCAAAAGTTTGGGGTCACCCAGACAATTTTGTGTTTTCCATGAAAACTCACACTTATATTTATCAAATGAGTTGCAAAATGACTAGAAAATATAGTCAAGACATTGACAAGGTTAGAAATAATGATTTTTATTTGTAATAATAATTTTCTCCTTCAAACTTTGCTTTTGTCAAAGAATGCTCCATTTGCAGCAATTACAGCATTGCAGACCTTTGGCATTCTAGCTGTTAATTTTCTGAGGTAATCGGGAGAAATTTCACCCCATGCTTCCAGAAGCCCCTCCCACGAGTTGCATTGGCTTGATGGGCACTTCTTGTGTACCATACAGTCAAGCTGCTCCCACAACAGCTCTATGGGGTTGAGATCTGGTGACTGCGCTGGCCACTCCATTACAGATAGAATACCAGCTGCCTGCTTCTTCCCTAAATAGTTCTTGCATAATTTGGAGGTGTGCTTTGGGTCATTGTCCTGTTGTAGGATGAAATTGGCTCCAATAAAGCGCTGTCCACAGGGTATGGCATGGCGTTGCAAAATGGAGTGATAGCCTTCCTTATTCAAAATCCCTTTTACCTTGTACAAATCTCCCACTTTACCAGCACCAAAGCAACCCCCGACCATCACATTACCTCCACCATGCTTGACAGATGGCGTCAGGCACTCTTCCAGCATCTTTTCAGTTGTTCTGCGTCTCACAAATGTTCTTCTGTGTGATCCAAACACCTCAAACTTCGATTCGTCTGTCCAATGTCTGTGTGCTTTTGCCCATATTAATCTTTTCCTTTTATTAGCCAGTCTCAGATATGGCTTTTTCTTTGCCACTCTGCCCTGAAGGCCAGCATCCTGGAGTCGCCACTTCACTGTAGACGTTTACACTGGCATTTTGCGGGTACTATTTAATGAAGCTGCCAGTTGAGGACCTATGAGGCGTCTATTTCTCAAACTAGAGACTCTAATGTACTTGTCTTGTTGCTCAGTTGTGCAGCGGGGCCTCCCACTTCTCTTTCTACTCTGGTTAGAACCTGTTTGTGCTGTCCTCTGAAGGGAGTAGTACACACCGTTGTAGGAAATCTTCAGTTTCTTGGCAATTTCTCGCATGGAATAGCCTTCATTTCTAAGAACAAGAATAGACTGTCGAGTTTCACACGAAAGCTCTCTTTTTCTAGCATTTGGAGAGTTTAATCGAACCCACAAATGTAATGCTCCAGATTCTCAACTAGCTCAAAAGGAAGGTCAGTTTTATAGATCCTCTAAACAGCAAAACTGTTTACAGAGGTGCTAACATAATTGCAGAAGGGTTCTCAAGTGTTTTCTAATCATCCATTATCCTTCTAACACAGTAAGCAAACACAATGTACCATTAGAACACTGGAGTGATGGTTGCTGGAAGTGGGCATCTATACACCTATGTAGATATTGCATTAAAAACCAGACGTTTGCAGCTAGAATAGTCATTTAGCACATTAACAATGTATAGAGTGTATTTCTGATTAATTTAATGTGATCTTCATTGAAAAAAACTGTGCTTTTCTTTAAAAAATAAGGAAATTTCTAAGTGACCCTAAACTTTTGAACGGTGGTGTAGTTCTGCTTGAGTTTGCAAAAATGTGTTTCTCTGAGTTATCTAATGTTTGCTACAGAGAACTGTGTGTTTGACCTTGGGGGAGTTGCAATTGTATGAACAGACTATTCATAACGAAGAAGGAGAGTGAGATGAGAATAAAATAGACACTGAAGTGGCCTCATGGGAAAGAATAACTTACAAGGATTCTATTATATTCTTGCCAATAGAAATAGACCAGGTGTTACCTGATAATAAAGAATTATAATAATGCATTTGAAATATTCTTATCGTCTGCTATTGGCTGAATAAGAGTTATTGTCACATTGCCTCTGATTGGTTAACCTCAAGCCTACACCCCTTTTGAATGATATTATTATAATTGAGTTTGGCAATAAATCTCAGAGGAGTATTTTGAGCATACCAGCAGCATCTGTGTGTTATTTTTCCCCTCTCGATATATATCGGTATGAAATCTCCTGTTTAGGATGCTGGATAAAGTGTCTGTTGGAACACTTGTCTAAATTGCAGTCTAATATATTTTGAGCCATTGATTTCCACAACAGTAATGGCACAAAAAAAAAAACACCTGGGAAATTGCTCATTTGATAGCTGTCGCTGGAGAGGTCTGGCTTTACATTTGTGAATTAAAAAAAACGCAGTGGGTAAGCAGCTTAGGCTGGGTTCACACGACCTATTTTCAGGCGTAAACGAGGCGTATTATGCCTCGATTTACACCTGAAAATACGGCTCCAATACGTCGGCAAACATCTGCCCATTCATTTGAATGGGTTTGCCGACGTACTGTGCCGACGACCTGTAATTTACGCGTCGTCGTTTGACAGCTGTCAAACGACGACGCGTAAAATGACTGCCTCGTCAAAGAAGTGCAGGACACTTCTTTGGACGATTTTGGAGCCATTTTCTCATAGACTCCAATGAAAACCACTCCAAAAACGCAGCGAAAAACGCGAGTTGCTCAAAAAACGTCTGAAAATCAGGGTCTGTTTTCCCTTGAAAACAGCTCCATATTTTCAGACGTTTTTGGTCACTACGTGTGCACATACCCTTATTCTTAGACCATTCACACATGTATTGCGTAAGCCTTGGAATTTAGCTCTTATGACGTCACATCTTCTGGATGGGGCACTTTATCCAGTAATGGTATGAAAGGATGGATCCAAAAAAGGTATGTTGAAACTTTTTGTGTGATGAAAGATTGCAGGTGCGTACGTGATCTTCAGTTGTTGTTGAAGATGCATAAATCTTGAATTGTTGATATGAAAGACATGAGAGAATTTTTTGCCGGCAATTACATTGTTAACCAGAAAAAGCTGTGAGAAGTGATGACCTCCCCCTTTGGAATGCGGTGCCGTAGCACATGGTTGGGAGAAGTTGTAACTCATGTGTGAAGTTTTGGAAATGAACGGATTGTCGCTTGGACAGTGAGAAAAAAACTTGTGCTGCTCTGTTGTAGTGTGTCATTTGTTATTTAGTTGTTGTGTAAAATCGTTAAAGGGAATGTGTTGCCAGCAAAACATGTTTGTTTTTTTTTAGTTAAACAATTAGTGTGTAGGTGATTAAACATTGTTCTAATTTTTTTTATTTTTTTCACGAGTCAGGAAATCAGCACTGGTCACTAGATGGAGCAATTCCCAAAATTGCAGCATTGCATGTGGTAAAGCAACCACATTGCTTTATGCTGCAAAATTGGGAAAAAATCCCTCGCTCTAGTGAGCTCTCAGAATCCCCCCCTCCTTTATCCTGGCTAGTGCCGGGAGAAACGAGGGGTTTGAACGGTCTAACCTCCTACACTGTGTGTCGCCATTTTTTGAGCTAACACACAGTGTAGAAGGTTTACATACACTAGTAAAACACACTGAAACACGAACATACATAGAAATCACTTACCTGCTCCAGTCGCCGCCGCTCCCTCCGGTCCGTCCGCTCCGTCTGCTGCCGCTGCTTCATGTGCACAAGTCCGGAAGCCGCGACCGGAAGTAGTAATCTTACTGCCCGGCCGCGACTTCCGGTCCACAGGAAAATGGCGCCGGACGGCGCGCATTTCAAATCGGACTGTGTGGGAGCGGCGCATGCGCCGTTCCCACACACACAGCGTACACCATAGTGGATGGAACGGGCCCCGTTCGCAGTCCCTATGGGACTGGAGCTGCCGCATTCCATGTCTGTATGTGTCGTTAATCGACACATACAGAAATGGAAAAAAAAATGGCAGCCCCCATAGGGAAGAAAAAGTGTAAAAATAGAAAAAAGTAACACACAAACACACAAATAAATATAAACGTTTTTAATAAAACACTAACATAAAACTGATATATAAAAAAACATTTTGGTGACACTGTTTGGTTATCTTGTTATCTTGTTTGCTCTGAGAGAATAGTTGGGAGGAACTGACTGTCTGTGAGTGACAGAAAAGTTGGATATTTGTGAGTAATCTCCTGTAGTACCACAAGGGCTTCAATGGTTAAGTCCTGATAATGGAGAATTCAGCGCAATAGAGAAAACTTTGAATGTTGTTTTGAATAGCCAATGAAACACTTTTAGCACACTGCCAGCTTGTAATACTGTGTATAGGGTCCTTAAAGACCACCAGTTTTATGCATTGTCAGACTGGCATAAGGTGGGAATCAGTACAGACTGATTTCTAGCACGCATTTGATAATCCGGCATGGACTTTTGATGTAGTATAACATCCAAAGTCAGTCAGTCTGTAGTGGTGTAACATCAGACCATAGGCTTGAATACCGTTGTAAAATAACATCCTGTATTCAATGAATGACCCTGACACTTACCCAGATTGCCAACTGTGTCATAACTACCTACACAAATTATAGTGAAAGACATTGGTATTGGCTCACACCCAAGTCCTCTAAAGAAATTATAACCAAAATAGATCACTAGCTGTATGAACCAAAAGCTATACCCCGGCAGCGAGGGGTTTGTAGATATTTGAAATGAATGTGACCAACTCCTTCTTGATTTATTTTTTATTTTCTTTATCAACAATTTTTATTAGAATATAAAACCGCAAATAAGACATCATACGATATTTCAAAACTTTGCACGCAGTGCAATAAATTCAAGGTGCACAAATTTACATGTACATAAAATCAAAGGTAGGAGGTATTCTCCCAAACATCAAAAAAAATAAGAAAAGTGGAAATAATAACATCCAATGGCAAATAACAGCACAACATCCATATTCAACAGTAGTACAATATATAGGGAAACCAGTCCCAAAAAACAAGAATGACAATTTTTAAGTGTTAATTCCAACACAAAATGACACAAACACAAGACAACAGAAGGAAGCACAAACAAACAACAGCACACAGAATTTGCGATAGGAACATTCAAAAGAGGCCATCCAACCAGAGAGGCAAATCGGCACCACCCCGAAACACCGACCAGACTGACCAATTTTGAACAAAGATGTCAGATTTACCCCGATCAGCAGACATGAACTCCTCCATCCTCATAATCCCATTCACTTCAGTAACCCATTCCTGCAAAGAAGGCACATGAATGGACTTCCAGTGACGTGGTATGATAGTTCGAGCTGCAGTCAAAAAATGCCGAAAGATACCCTTCTTGAGGTGTGGGAGTGATCCAGGAACCATGGAAAGCAAGCCAATAGAAGGAGATGTAGGAACTTCGGTGTCAAACAGCTTGTTTCCGAGGTCAAATTTTTTTTCCCAAAAGGGACGGAGCTTGGGGCAATCCCAACTCCTGCTTGATTTAATGAAGGTTCACGAATATCGATTGTGTTGAAGAATTTGCTCTTGCAATTGTTGATTGGGAGCATTTTGACTGTCCTTGATGTTCAAAACAGTGAGGGATCAGAGAAAAGGATACCCTACTGCTAGAATGTCTGGAGGAACGACTTTTGATATCGTATTGGTAAGATAGTCTAGTAGATAGACTGGTCTGAGATATCTGTTGGCAGACGTGGCCAGTTTGCCTGGAGGAGGGGGATTTAACGGAGATCACCTTGCTGCTCCCCGACCATGGGGTCAGGAGAAAGTGAGACAGAAATGAGGGACAGCCTTGGGCATGGGTCCCTGCCATCATTATAGTAGAATGAGCAAAAGGAGCTGAGGCTGTAATTGTAAAGAATGTTAGAGAGATGGGAGTTGGATCTTGTGACGTTGGAGGAATGTGAAGGCAAAATAACACACTGTAAAAAAAATTGTTAAAGAAGCTGGCAGCCGTAAGATGGTTGGTTGGTTGCATGTGACAAATAGAATGGTTTGTGGAAAGTTGAATAAGGGATAGTGGATGGCCAGGAGTTAACTGTTAACTAGGCATAATTTAAAATGACAAAGTAAGTGATTACAGGTGGTTACAAGTACGGATGTCAAGATACCAGAATTTGGACTTCGATATCGATACTTCGTTTAGTATTGCGATTTCGATACAAAAACGATACTTTGCTAACAGTAATAAAAAAAAAAAAACGTTCTTCCATTTTGTGATGTGTGGCGCGTGGTGTGATGATGAATTTTGAATTTGCCTCACATTAATAGTAATTAACCCCATCATGTTTCTCAGTCATAATGGGTTAATGTGTAAGGTACATGATGGGGTTAATTACTACTAATGTGAGGCACATGGAGGTTAAATTCATCACACCTCGTGCCTTACATTAATAAGTGACGTTTTTTTTGTTTTTTTTTTACAGCGTACACATCATAAATGACGCAAACAAATTCTTGTGCAGGTTATTACGGCCGCACCAATACTGAATATGTGTATTTTATGTATTGAGATTTCTTTTAAATGTTTATTGTAAAAAAAAAATTATGTGTATTTTTTAAAATGTAATATTGTTATTTATTTTTAAACTTTAATGTACAGGCATGTATCAGATATATTCCAGTACATTAGCCTGTGTACGGATAGTACACAGGCAGTTGTTAGGACATACCTCTGTATGCCCTAACAGGAGATATGGTAAGACAGCCCTGTGGTCCTTCAATAGATCCTGAGCTGTCTGCCCATATATGGTATGCAGTGCCGCACCTGCCATGAGGCCTGGTGAGCCGACAGCCTCAGGCGGCACCACCTACCCAAACGGGGGGGGGCGGCATTTTCATCCCGGGACGGACTGGACCGGGGGGGGAGGGGCCATGCAGGCGCACATAGCAGACGTGCCGAACGTCTGAAACACTCCTCCTCCTCTCTGACGCAGCACATGCCGCCAGAGAGGAGCAAGTCTGCAGGAGGAGCGGTCGAGCGACAAGAGACGAGAAGCACGAGGTAAGTTCCTGCCTTGCTGGGACCGGGACCCGTGAGTATACTGCAAGGGGGGGTCTTGGCATTTTACCGACAGCAAAGGGCTCTATGGGGCTGGAATAATCCACCCCATAGAGCCCTAACATCACTATAATGGAAGGATTAGTGTGGGTGGGGGAGGGTCTGAGCGTCTGACTGACTTACTGCAGAGAGCTCTATAGGGGGGGATTCTGCCCCCACTTTAGAGCAGTCAGTCAGATGCTCATACACCCCTAACCTTTCAGTATAGTAACTAGTCAGGGCTCTATGGTGGGGGGATAATTCCCCGCTATAGAGCCCTCTGCTGTCACTAAAACGCCCAGACCCCCCCCCCCTTGCAGTATACTCCTGGCTTTGTAGCTTTCCTGTGCTTAATTAGCGTGGGAAAGCTACAAGCGGCGCTGTGACTGGTGAGTCTCACAGTCACTCCCAGTGCACACTGCATGCGGCAGCAGCGGCTGGCAGTCTGACTGAGTCTCTAACCAGTCACCACCCACACGCAGCAGACAGTCAGGATAGCCTGATAGTGCCCGTCGTTATTTAATAAACCCTCAACTACTACAGTTTCACAGGCATTGACTATGATGGCTTCTATAGTGTAGTGGTCAGCTTATCTGCCTTACATATGTACGGTTGCTGGTTTGAAGCCCAGCTTGATTTTTTTCTTTTTTTTTTTTTTTAAATATTATTAATATCTTACTTGTATTGGGCTTTGTTCACACTAGCATTAATATACGTTTACCTCTCTTCCGTCAGAGGAAGAGAGGATCGATACGTTAAACGGAAAGTAACGGCTCCATTAGAATTACCATTGCTTTCAATGGTAATTCTTTTGTATCAGTTGCTTTCCGTTTGTCTCCGTTCGCTAGGTTTCCGTTTTTTTGAACGGAAATAAAAGTTCTGCAGACTGCACTTTTGTTTATTTAAAAAAAACGGAAACTTAGCGAACGGAGACAAACGGAAAGCAACTGATACAAAAGAATTACCATTGAAAGCAATGGTAATTCTAATGGAGCCGTTGCTTTCCGTTTAACGTATCGATCCTCTCTTCCTCTGACGGAAGAGAGGTAAACGTATATTAATGCTAGTGTGAAAGAAGCCTTAGGGCCTGTTCACATCAGCGTTGGCTTTCCGTTCTGGGGTTCCGTCGGAGGTAACCCCGCAACGGAAAGTCAAACTGAAACCACAGCTTCCGTTTCCGTCACCATTAGCGCAGTCGACTGCGCTATTGATTCCGTCACAAAAACGGAAACCTGCCGGAACGGTGACGAACGGAAACCATTAGCAATGTTTCCGTCACCATTGATTTCAATGGTGACTGAAACGGAAGCTGTGGTTTGACTTTCCGTTGCGGGGTTCACCCGACGGAAACCCCCACGGAACCCCGGAACGGAAAGCCAACGCTGATGTGAACAGGCCCTAATCCTTCCCCATAAACATGCCCCCGCTAATTAAAATAAATAGATTATATAATGTATATAGCGCTGTATCCTGTATCCGTCAGGTCAGCGGGACTGACTGATTCAGTGTCAGCGAGTCCTGCAGGATCGAGCTGTTACCGATCACATCTAAGTTCATAACTTAGATGTGATCGGTAATAGGCGACCTAATGGATACAGGATACAAAGCAGCTGTGTGATCGCAATTTGAGTCACGTTACGCCTTGATCTCCATGCAGGTTCAAATCAGGTGGGGGGGGGTGCGAGCTGCTCGGAGAAGTAACAGATACACTGAGACGTTTCTCAAGGTAAAATACTTCTGACTTTATTTGCAGAGACACAGAGTTTATATAGTAAAAATATCACATGAATACGTGCAGACACACATTAATCATTTACATTCTTGTGGTTTCTTCCCTTGTGATTTATGTCACAATGTACATTGTTCTTATATCTAGTTGTTAATCTGGTGTCTGGTCCTTATCTATCTTGGCTGTATGGCCGAAACTCAAACATCATATAAACAGACTCCTTTGTGTCTGGTAAGTCCTTGTAGGGCCCCAATTTCTACTATCTACAGAATGTCTGCAAATCTATTCCATTACCTTTCAATAATACCCAACATATATTCTAATACATGTTCTTCTCTTCAGCATTGCACTCATTGAGGTCCCAGATACATTATACATATATTTATTCCATAACAATCCCTCCTTTTGTGATTTTACCAACACCTAAATTCCAATGCTACTTCTATCTCCTGATAGCAAGGCTTCGATCCATTTCTTCACTTGATTCACACAGGTATGTAGGTGGGGTAATCTCACAACATTCTTTCATCATAATGTATAGGCCTCTGATTGAATGCTTCCCTTATCTTGCGAAATACATAACAATTGAAACATGTAAGCAATATAAACAATATTATTAAACAAATCAATGGTTGGAAAAGCACATACAGTATCTTAGTGGCAGTGGGGGAAAATCCTGTAAAAACGTCATACCAGTGATGGGCACTGGCATCTTTTATTGCTGACGATAAATTTATTACTTCCTTAGCTGCTATTGTAGCCAATACTTTCACTTTACTTAGAGTTACATTATGGGCTGCTATCAATTTCTTTACGTCTTTAGACTTTTGTAACACTTGTTTTAACTCTTCCAGTGGCAAACTAAAATTTCCATAGGGCAAAGGTTCAGGTACCCATACAGTGGACATTATTTCTTCTAAAGTAGGCAGGAACACTATAGTTTGGTTCCCCCAAGTCAAATGCGTCACATTGTATAGACATCCTGAAAATGGTCCTATGAGATTAAACTGGCTAAGGGTCTGCTTGTTGTTAGTTATTAAACATACATGCTGTGGACCTACTTCAATATAAACCTGTAGGTTAGCTTCTGGGATTATAGTGAGTGCGCATACATTATCCTGGTGCTGCATTAGACAGGGTTCATATATCCCTGACTGTTCATTACATACATATCCTTGCTCTGTTAACTGGCACAAATCTATATTCCTCGTCTTATTTTGAGAATCTATGTGTGTTCCTTTCATTTCCAGGATACAATATGGTCCTAATAATGTCACCGGATCAATCATTACCATTGGCATAACAATAAATTTGCATAATAGAGTAGGATTTTTCACATGAAATGCTATTAGTCTTCCTGCACACCATTTAGGTGTACACTCAGTACACTCAGGTTGTAGCAATAACCACGTATCATTTTTCCTTTCCATATGGGCAGAATGTCTGTCCATTGCCTAACATGACTACTAAACAATTTATTCTTACAATTATTCATCTGTTCTTGTTGCCACATCGTTTTAAGCGTACATACTGTCCAATTTACAAAAGTTGATACATTCTGTAGATACTGTAAATCTGGTTCATAACAACAAAGCAACATCCGTCTCTTCTTGTATGCTAATGTTGGCTGTTTTGTCTATGTGAAGGTACACAGTCCCTCCATGTGGTCCTTTTCTCCAAGTCCCTTCGGTTGTAGTCACATTTGTAGTATAACACGGGGCATTGGCCTTACAGGTGTAGTTACCCTGCTTTCTATCACTGTGGCATTCGCCCACCCTGTCCTGAACTGTTCCAGTGATTCTGTACTGATTACGTGTACAGGAGTAGCAGTTCTGCCTTTTTGTATAAGAGCACACGCAACAACCGCCGCAACAACCGCAAAGATCTTCATTCTTCTGGCTGAAGAACCTTTTTACAATGACTGGCGTGAATCCAGCTTGCCTTTCCTTCGAGCTTCACTGAGGTGCTTGTAACGAGTAGGACTTGAAAAGGACCATCAAACCGTGGCTCAAGGCTCTTCCTCACGTGTCTTTTGACAACGACCCAATCTCCTGGTTCTAGCTTATACGTCCCTTCAACTGAATCAGGACCTGGAATGGAAGCAAAGACTTGTGCATGCATCTTGGTCAATTGTTTGTTCAGCGTTGATACATAATCTGTTAGTCTACCATACTGCATTTGGAGCACCTGTGGAAAATAACATCCTAATCTGGGAGCCGACCCAAATAAGATCTCATATGGGCTGAGACCTGTTCTTTTTGTGGGCGTATATCTTACTGAGAACAAGGCTAATGGTAGACACTCGGTCCATGGTTTCCCGGTTTCTACCATTGCTTTTGGATTTTCAATTTGAGAGTCCCATTTAGTCTCTCAACCTTCCCACTACTTTGTGGATGGTATGGTGTATGTAGGGCTTGACTTATGCCTAGAGCTGACAACACATGGTTCATGATTTCACCCATAAAATGAGTTCCTCTGTCGCTCTCGATCACCTCTGGAACTCCATATCTGCACACCACCTCGTTGATCAGTTTCTTTGCTGTGGCTACGGCTGTAGCTTTGGTTACTGGAAAAGCTTCTGGCCATCCTTAGTGTGAGCTTTTAATGTTTACTACTGCTACTTCTGTGGGTAACATCAGGGTCTCCATCAAGTATTTTACAAAGTCTGCATTCTTTACAGGTGTACCTGCAGAGGTCAAAAATTGTCTTGCCCTCCATATGGGGCCATAATCGTGTGCAATCCCAAATGCATATCGAGAGTCAGTGTATATATTCGCTGTCTTTCCTTCTGCATGTTGGCATGCTGCTGCCAGGGCCTTAAGCTCCGCTTCTTGTACTGAGCGGGACGCTGGTAAGGAGGCTGCTTCTAGGACTACATCTTCGGTGGTTACTGCATATCCTGTAAGAAAAGATCCTTCTACACAATACCTTGAACCATCCACAAAGAGTATTAGGTCTGGGTTTTGGAGTGGGGTATCTTTTACATGTGCGAACCCCACTGTTTCCTGGGCCATAAGGGCCATACAATCATGTTCATCAGTTTCAGGCAAAAATTGTGACCATACTTTACCTACGTCTTCTCCCCCTTGCTCCAAAGGCAGTAAGGTAGCTGCGTTCAATGTAGTACAGCGGTGTAAAGTAACCTGCTCAGGAAGAAGAAGAGCACAGGTTAATTTCAAATGTCTTGCAGTGGACAAATGCTTAGGTTGTACTTGAGTAAGATTAGCAATAATATCATGTGGTACAAAAACTTGGACTGGAAATGCCAGCACCAAATCTGAGGCCTTGTTTAACATTGAATTTACAGCAATGATAGCCCTCACACATGATGGGGAACCTCGGGCCACAGGGTCTAGTCTAGCTGAATAATATGCTACCGGGCGCTGCTGTGGTCCATGACTTTGTGTAAGAACTGCAGTGGCATGTCCATTTTGTTCAGTACAGTACAAAGTATATGCTTGCGTAGAGGTACTCCATGGATTGGTGTCACAAGCCGCTACCAAACACAACTCCTCCTCATTCAGCTGATAATCCAGAATACTTTGAGAATCTCACTTTCATCAGGTTCTGCAAATACTTGATTAATACAAAAACAAATAAAAATAAAACATTCCCAAAAACTTTACATCAAATTAACAATGTCCAGACAAGTTTTGTTTTGCCTTCTCCCTCATCTAAATCCATAAAGACTCGTGTGAGTGATGTCACATTGCCTCCTGTGTAACTTTGCTGGAGGGGGATGGTCTCTTACACATAAACCAAAATTGTACCTGATCAGTTCCTTCACCCTTCCCCCCTTTGTGGACTCTGCGAGAGTAATGTAGCAGAGTTCAAAACTACATCTCAACATAACACTAATTTAACCCCCTGTAATGTACAACAGCCTGAAACTAAAATGACTTTTTCCTGACAAACATTTGATCTTTACAATGACATAACTCATGTGTGAAATCAAAAATAAAACAATTGTAGTTAGTTATTCAATTAAACAGAAAATATTATCTCTGATAACATTAATTACTGAAAACCAATAAACAGTATATAAAAATAGGGAACGGTGGGGGGCACATACATTTTCAAAACCCCGTGTCTCACAGTATCTGTAGTCTAATACATCTGAATTAACATCAAAACACATGAAATCTGATCACATCATAACACATAATTATCGTAACTTTTATAACCAACAGCGCATGCGCAAGAGAGAAGAAATTTATTTCGGTTTGTAGACATTACTGATATATATATATATCTCAGCAGTGCATATTGAAATCCCTTGGTCTCATCAGCCCTGCAGACTGCACCCAGTCAGCCCCCCCCCTCCTCCTCCCAAACACAGCACACTACAGGGGGGAGGGAGGGGGGTCACACACTCACAGCTTCTCACAATCTTAACACTTTCAATGCCGGCAAAACAACATACGTATCTGCAATCATTCATCACACCATTGTATAAGAATTATCTACGTTAATGTTTAACAGTACAATCTGACGGCCACCATCTCTATATTATGATGACGTGTTGTTTCATCAGTGAACTAGACTGGAACTTCTGTAAATAGAAAAAAACACTACAAATGACAAAATTAACAAGGTGATTATTTCATACTGATTTGGATGGGCCGGGCGTGGCCACATCAGGGGCAGGGGGGGCAGCCTCTCCCATTGGAAACAGTGCGCAGGGGGTTTCCCACCAACAATGAGGACACACTCAACATGAGGTACGGACGCCATTACCGGGCGTCGGCTGGTCCTGTTTTCTAATACATACAATACATTTCTTATTCTTAACTTCCTCTTCTGCAAATCCCTCTAAAGCACTTTCCATCAACTTTCTACCTTCCAACTTCCCTTTGTTCTTCAGAATACCTTTTGCCCAATCTGCGGCTTGGAGCCGCCCTCCTCTTTTTCCCTCTGCCAGTTTACATGCCTTGATCAGGGCAAGCAACTCTGCACTCTGTGCAGAATGTATGACAGGATCAAGGGTCTCATAATATAAGACAGAGGTGTCTGGTGGTTTGGCTGTGAAGGACTGTTTATACATTATTACATTTATCACTTTTCCTGATTCAATCTACAAAATGACACAAAGTCATACAAAATATCTATATCAGCATTTAATGTTGTGTCCATTCATTTCAAGAACAAGATTACATTTCTTATCTCACTAGCAGCTGTTCTTCACCTCCCCCTTCTCTTGTCACACTAGTTGATTCTAAATTATACCATATGGGAATTTACTATAAGGTCATTTGCAACATTAAAACAACTACTACTTCTATAACTTCCTTTGCTTTAAACTTTACTTTATAAAATATGAATTTCCTCTGACAACCTCCTGCACTTTTACTTCAGTGTATTAACATTACATACATTTGTCTCTAAAAGATGCTAAAAAGATCTATGAAGATAATGAATATACAAAATAACTGAAATTATTAAAGTATATATTCTATACTGACTACTATAAAGATACATTAGGCTCTTTGTTGCTTTCTAAAAGATGCTACAATCCATCTACTCCAATCTGCTTTGTCATTTGACTCTGTGATTCTGGATTTACAATCCCCTAGTAAACTTACACCATTTCAACAGGTGCTTGCTCACCCATATGCCATACCTCAAAATTCATCTTCTCCTGTGGGGTCAGAGAAGCCTGAATCTGGTGATCGGCCAGACTCTCGTTTGCCGTGACTGTTGCCCATAGCCCTGCTATGATGGAGGGGACTCTTACCCTTCTCTCTCAGTTTTTATCTTCACTAACAAACACTATGGCTATTGGCTGTTAGGGAAAGTCCCACACTACCTACGTACACTCTGTATACACTATCCAACTGAGCCAAATTACAACCAACTAAACAATAATCCCACAAAGGATCTGCTCATTATATCATCTATATTTTTCCAGATCTAATCTTCCCGCTTTTCCCATTCCACATGCCTTCATTAACTGATTCGTTCCTTGCGTTGCCTTTTTACCTTCTCTTTCTGCTACTACCTGTTTGGCGGTTTGTCCTTTGGGGTGCTCATCTCATACTCTTGTTACAGATTCTAGCTACTGACAGATGAATTCCATTCTCATCTGTTTTATACAGTTTCTAGTTTCCGTACTTACTCCTGTTACAGATTTTAGCTACTGATAGATGAATTCCATTCTCATCTATTTTATACAGTTTCTAGCTTCCGTACTTACTCTTGTTACAGATTTTAGCTGACAGACGAATTCCATTCTCATCTGTTTTAGACAGTTTCTAATTTCCGTACTTAATAGGGACACCAGTTCCCCATTGTCTAGTTATAAGTGGTCGCCTATAGGCAGACCCTAAGTTATGTAGGGGGTAATTTTCCTGATAGGTGAATTCCTTCCTCACCTATTTTAGACAGTTACTTATCCCCTCAAAACTCCTTTTAAACCTTCTTCTACTCTGGCCAGAGAATTAAATTCCTTTTATAACTAGCTTACTTTCTTCTTATTCACTTTAAACACCACTCAAGGAGATATCCTCCACACCATAACAGTAATATGACAAATATTCCTAATCCAAATAACAAGGCAAACGTAAAATCAAGCTGTTCATTTGACATGCCGGATTATCAGATTGCAGAAAATTCTGGAATTTTGAGCTGAAAATTAGTGCATGATAATCTCCGCAAGTACCTCAATGCTGTACACACATTTTCAGTATTTTGCCGGATTATCAGATTGCACAAAATTTTCGATTTCCGGGCTTAAATTTAGCCTATCATAATCCCCGTAGTCACCTGAAGCATGTACACATGTTTCTGGGAATTTGCCGGATTATCGGAAGTTTTTTCCAAAAACAATTTCCTTATTCTAAAATGCATTTGTGACACAAAACTGGGTTTCTACAACATTCATACAAATACTGTCATGGAGATCAGGCACTTTATCCTGAGGGTAGGATTACATATAGACTTGACCAGATTTTTACACTAAAAACACCCTCATGTGGCCCCTCTATTCCTCAGGAGTACTACCGGGAAGGTGACCTACCAGACAGGAAGGTGCAGAGCAGAGTTTGTAAGAATTAAGTCTTCTTACCTTGCTGCAGCAGTGGTCTGCACGTTCCTTCGTCCGGGTGGTCGCCATTCAAGTCCCGGGAGATCCCCTAGGTGGGGTGCCGTCCTTCTGGTCAAGTCCCTGTTTCGGGCGCCAATTTCTGTGATCGCAATTTGAGTCACGTTACGCCTTGATCTCCATGCAGGTTCAAATCAGGTGGGGGGGGGGTGCGAGCTGCTCGGAGAAGTAACAGATACACTGAGACGTTTCTCAAGGTAAAATACTTCTGACTTTATTTGCAGAGACACAGAGTTTATATAGTAAAAATATCACATGAATACGTGCAGACACACATTAATCATTTACATTCTTGTGGTTTCTTCCCTTGTGATTTATGTCACAATGTACATTGTTCTTATATCTAGTTGTTAATCTGGTGTCTGGTCCTTATCTATCTTGGCTGTATGGCCGAAACTCAAACATCATATAAACAGACTCCTTTGTGTCTGGTAAGTCCTTGTAGGGCCCCAATTTCTACTATCTACAGAATGTCTGCAAATCTATTCCATTACCTTTCAATAATACCCAACATATATTCTAATACATGTTCTTCTCTTCAGCATTGCACTCATTGAGGTCCCAGATACATTATACATATATTTATTCCATAACAAGCTGTATCTCAAAAAGTGCAAATAATTTTCAATAAAAAGTAATTAAAACCTGCACCAATTGCATTAATAGATATCTTTATATATCATAGTGACATGTCCGAAGTTTTCATCGGTGGGGGACCGAGCACTGAGGCCCCCACCGATCGCTAAAACGAAGCAGCAGAAGTGCTCGGGTAAGCGCTGTGCCGCTTCATTTATGATTGACTTTCAGCCGAGTGAGCGGTGTACGGACTCCTAGACTTTCTATTGAGCCTGTACACTGCTCCAAGGAAAGCCAAACAGAATTGAAGTGGCACAGCGCTCACCCGAGCACTTCTGCTGCTTCGTTTTAGCGACTAGTGGGGCGTCTCAGTGTTCGGACCCCACTGATCAAAACTTCTGACATGTCAAAAGTTTTTAAAAAAGTTGTTACACTTTAAAGAGAATCTTTCACCTGTCCACAGATTTGCATTTGAGTGCAGCATGTAATGGGGAGGGCTGCACAAACTCTGGGGCACTTTATATATTTTTTTCCTACCCTCTTTCCTTACTTAGATATCGGTGCTGTAATATTTGGCGCCCGATATTTAAATAACCCCATGAACTGCCAATGGGGCGGTAATTGGCAAGGGGACGTGTAACATCACTGTGACACTGCCCAATCTGCTACGGACAATGTCAACAGCAAGAGCTGGAGAGAGGAGATCATGTGCGCGTGCACACGCTCTCACTCTTCAGTTCTTGGCAGGCAAGTACAAGACTGTGATCTCAGGTGAGAGATCAGTCTTGTCGTCCTTGTCTGCCGACAGCTAAAGAGTGAGAGCGTGCGTGCGCGCACAGCTCCGATGCCATGAAACAGAAGAAGAATAATTCACTCTTCTTCTTCTCCTCTTGTGTTCCTTAGTGGTGGCGGAGCTGCGCTCTCTCCAGCTCTTGCTGTAACGCTGACCGTAGCTGATTGGACAGGGTCACAGCGATGTTACACGTCCCCTTGCCAATTACCTCCCCATTGACAGTTCATGGGGTTATTTAAATATCCGGCGCCAAATATTACAGCACTGATCTCTAAATAACGAAGGAGGCTAGGAAAAAAAATGTAAAGTGCCCCAGAGTTTGTGCAGCCCCCCCCCCCCCATTACATGCTGAACTCAGCTGCACATGTATGGGGAGGTGAAAGGTTCTCTTTAAGAAAGGTGTTATAAATTTTTTTTTTTTTTATTTGATATGTTTTATTTCATGGGCCTAATTTTTCTAATTATTTTAATATGTTTCCGAAGGTAGCTATTTATTCATATGTTTGTACGTCTGTTGGGGCAGCCATCTTTATTTTTATTTTTCATACTGCTAATTTTTGTTTTGCAGGTTCCGCTGGACCATTTGGACTACATCGTAGATTCGTTGGACTACTTCGCTGATTTAAGCTTTATTTTTTTTTTTAAAATAAAATGGTTAAAGGGGATTGTGTGGCAGAGTTGGCATTTCAATAAAATAAATTTCTTTATGTCTCTGTTTTTTAATACTTCATTACCACCTTAGTAATGGCAGCTGTCTGATTGAGAGTGTCCATTATTAAGAAGGGGCTTAGTGTTAGCCAGTAATAAGGCTATCACTAACCCCTATTATTACCCCGGTACCCACCGCCACCAGGAGTACCGGGAAGAGCTGTGTACGATCCAGCACCCGACCGTCTGAAGAGAAGGGCGGGTACTGGGGTGGCTGCAGGCTGGTAATATCAGGCTGGGAATGGCTAAAAACCATGGCCCTTCCCACCCTGGTAATGCTAGGCTGCTGTTGCTTTATTGTATCTGGCTGGTTATGAAAAATGGAGGGGATCTCACGTAATTTTTTTTCTATTATTTATGTTTTTAAAAAGACCCCACGTTCCCGCTATTTTTCATAACCAGCCAGATACAATAAAGCAGCTGCAGACTAGCATCACCAGCGTGGGAAGGGCCACATTTTTTATCCCTTCCCAGCCTGGTAAAACCAGCCTGTGGCCACCCTGCTGCCTTACCGTCGCTTCAGATGGTCGGGTACTGGATCGTACTCCCCTCGCGGCAGTGAGAACCGGGGTAATAACAGGGGTTAGTGATAGCCTTTTTACTGGCTAACACAAAGCCCCTTCTTAGTAATGGACGCTCTCAATCAGACAGCAGCCATTACTAAGGCCATAATAAAGTATTGAAAAAAACAGACATAAGAAAAACTTTTTTATTGAAATCTAAACTCCCCCATGCAACCCTCTTTCAGCATTTTTTTTTTTTTAAAAAGTAGATCATCGAAGTAGTCCAATGAATCTACGACATAGTCCAAACACTCCAGCGGAACCTACCAAAACAAAGCAGTATAAAAATTTAAAAAACGTAAATTTGCCACAATAGAAACTAGAGGTCAAGGAAAAATAATTCCCCTTCATATAACTGCTTCCTGTCAACTGAAAAGTCATCCGCCAGAGGGAAAAATGTTTCCCCATGGTGCAGTACAAGAAAGTCTAATTCCCAGGTCAGGCTTTCTAGTACTCCGCCATCAAGAAACATTTTTCCTCTTGGCGGATGATTTTTCCATTGACAGTTAGCAGAGTTCTTCTGCAGCGATGTTAGGGGAGCAAACTCGCCAATTGCCCAGTGCCCCCAGAATGGGCCGCTACTCTTGGGCCAGTGCTGTGTGCTTGCCCTGCAGACTAAAATTTGCCAGCCAACCCCTGGCCATTGGCTCCCTGCTCCGCCGTTTGCTCTTGTAGGCCACAGCCTTGTTTAGACCTGAGGCCTACAAGAGATCGGGAGCATGCTGATGACGTCAACTGCCCGGCACGATGACATCACTGCATCATGCCATCCACGCCGGGCCACGGAACTCAGTTAAAATGCATGTCTATTAGGTAATAAAAAGGGGGCATAAAAAAGTGGCATACAAAAGGGGGCATAAGCAGGCATTTGAGTGTGGCAGAAAAAGTGGCATTAGTACTGAATGGGGGCATAAAAGGCTGCATTACTACGGAGTGGAGACATTATTTCTGTGGGGACATAAAGGGGTATTAGTACTGAGTGGGAATTCTATTACTGGGTGAGGGCCCTAAAAGTGGCTCTATCACTGAGTAAGTTATAAAGGGGACACTAACACTGTGTAGGGGAACAAAAGTAGCACTTACTGTGTGGGGCCTTTGTGGGAACAAAAGGGTGTGTGTACTATTACTGTGTGGGGCACCTAGTATAGTATGTATAGGGAGTTTGTGTAGAGGTAGGGAATAGTTAGGGAGTGCGCTAGAAAAGCAAGGAGTCAAAGATATCTGTGTCATATTCTGCAGGGCTTAGGAAATCGTGTCCGGGAGAAGTTGTCATTGCGGTCTTGGCTGGATAAAGAAGAAAAGGTGAAAGTGAGCGACTTCAATCTGAGAAGACGTCACCTGTGAGTCACTCGATATAACTATACTGTAATCACTTATATGGTCTGCAGATATCTTGTGTATAACTGGCATCTACCTCTATAAGGTCACTGTATGGTGGTAATATTGGTCTATATATAGTGTGTTTTATTCACTAACAGTATGGTGGGTTTTTTCTGACACTATGTTGTAGTAATACGTGATCATGGTTTGGTAGTTCTTTTCAGTAACAGTATGGAGTTATTATTCAGTAACAGTATGGAGGTATTATTCAGTAACAGTATGGAGGTATTATTCAGTAACAGTATGGAGGTATTATTCAGTAACAGTATAAAGGTATTATTCACTAACAGTATGGAGGTATTATTCAGTAACAGTATGGAGGTATTATTCAGTAACAGTATGGGGGTACTATTCAGTAACAGTATAAAGGTATTATTCAGTAACAGTTTGGAGGTATTATTCAGTAACAGTATGGGGGTACTATTCAGTAACAGTATAAAGGTATTATTCACTAACAGTATGGAGGTATTATTCAGTAACAGTATGGAGGTATTATTCAGTAACAGTATGGGGGTACTATTCAGTAACAGTATAAAGGTATTATTCACTAACAGTATGGAGGTATTATTCACTAACAGTATGGAAGCATTATTCAGTAACTGTATGGAGGTATTATTCAGTAACAGTATGGGGGTACTATTCAGTAACAGTATAAAGGTATTATTCAGTAACAGTATGGAGGTATTATTCAGTAACAGTATGGGGGTATTATTTAGTAACAGTATAAAGGTATTATTCAGTAACAGTATGGAGGTATTATTCAGTAACAGTATGGAGATATTATTCAGTAACTGTATGGAGGTATTATTCAGTAACTGTATGGAGGTATTATTCAGTAACAGTATGGAGGTATTATTCAGTAACAGTATAAAGGTATTATTCAGTAACAGTATGGAGGTATTATTCAGTAACAGTATGGAGGTATTATTCAGTAACAGTATGGGGGTATTATTCAGCAACAGTATAAAGGTATTCAGTAACAGTTTGGAGGTATAATTCAGTAACAGTATGGAGGTATTATTTAGTAACAGTATGGAGGTATTATTCAGTAACAGTATAAAGGTATTATTCAGTAACAGTATGGAGGTATTATTCAGTAACAGTATGGAGGTATTATTCAGTAACAGTATAAAGGTATTATTCAGTAACAGTATAAAGGTATTATTCAGTAACAGTATGGAGGTATTATTCAGTATCAGTATGGAGGTATTATTCAGTAACAGTATAAAGGTATTATTCAGTAACAGTATAAAGGTATTATTCAGTAACAGTATGGAGGTATTATTCAGTAATAGTATGGAGGTATTATTCAGTATCAGTATGGGGATATTATTCAGTAAGAGTATGGAGGTATTATTCAGTAGCAGTATGGCGGTATTATTTGTAATGTTGGTCTTACAATCCATGTACATTACTGTGGTGGGGGCTGTGGGGAAGTGTGAGTGTGGCAGCAGATCATCAGGCTAAGAGACAGTCTGCAGAGTGGCATGCGATGTACTTTGACATGTAGGTGAGACTTAAGTGTAGGGTGTGGGCAGATAACTTGTGTACAGCCCAGGGCCTAAGATCATATTAATCCACCGCTGGCATTGAGCCAGCACAGGCAGACCACTACAATACAGCAGGTAGAGCAAAGAAACCAGCCCAGGCTGGCCGCTTCAAAACAGGCCTTGAAGTTTCACCTGGCAAGAAGATATGTTAAACCATTTTCAGTGATAATGCTGCGTTGTTGATCTATGATACTAAAGTAATACAGTAAGAAGAATTCTTTAAATCTTTTCTATACTTCAAACAGCACTTTAACAAAAAAACAACAAATGTTTTCCTATTTAAAAAATGTATATATTGCGTGTTTGTTGTGTAAAGCTAGTAATGAGAAAAACTCAGATAGAATTGGGGGGGGGGCGTCTTTTTATAGTTCGCCTCAGGCAGCAGAGAGTCTAGGTTCACCCCTGATGGTATGGCCCTCGAGGGAATTCCTGTGACACGATCCAGGGGCATCCCCCCTTTTCATTTCCTGCTTTGATCGCAGCATTCAGGGGAATAATGGCAGAGATGAGAGGTTTCTCTGATCTCCGCCGTTATAGAGCGGGGCTGCGGCTGTGTAATACAGCCATTGCCCTGCCCCTGACAGTAAGTCAGTAAGTCAGCATGAGGTGATGCGGCTGATGCCGCAGTAATGAGCGGCGGCGCAGGCACTGAAGACAGAACATGGGGGTGTTTTGCAGTGTGCCCGCCATGTTCTGTCTTCATTGCCGGCAATCATTAGTGCAGCGCTGGCCGCATCACATCATGCTGACCGTGCGCACTTGTCAGGACTGCGGAGCGGGGCAATGACTGTATTACACAGCCGCAGCTCCGCTCTCATACATTCATGTGTTACTATACTGAGCTATGCGGCCGCACAGCTTAGTATTGTCGAAAATATTTTAATTATCTTTATATGTGTGAACCTAAAAGTGCTATAGACAGTTGTCACTGGAGCTCACAGATCTGCTGACACAAGAGCCTACATGGGGGGATGGCTATTCTATTTCAAGTCGTTTAGTTTATGGCTTTGCATTTCAGCTGTTACAAAGGCAATGTGAGAAAACGTGATGACATTGTATTTCTTATGGCTAAAGATATATGTGGAATTTTGGGACATTACCATATTTAGAATGCTCATGCTTTGCAAGTATGAGGTTACCACCTACTCTAATTTTCTTATAAATAAAGATGGATCCGCCACCTGTGGGCAGAGACTGTTTGAACACTGAAGCTGCGTGTCATGGTCTCTCCGGCCGACCTCTCTCAGATCCACCATTGAGTAATTTGGAACTCATAGACAAATGCAGATAATGTCCAACGTTAATGGACAATGTAAATTCTGCAGCGACATTACTTGGGGGCTCTTGTCCGGGATTCTCAACACAAATCGAAGGCAACAATCGAAGGTGGATGACGGCTAAGATAATGGAGAACTGCACACAAAACCGGTGAGTACGAAATTTTATTCTTACTGTGCACTTCTCTCTTGTTCTAGCTGCCGTCCAGGTATTGTCTCTTTTGACTATTTGGGAACCATGAACACCATTTGTCTATGAGTTGTATGTATGAATTATAGGAATAGGCGTGTGAGTAGAAACGAATCTGTGAGTGTATCTGTGAGAGGCTGAGATAAGGGAGCGTTTGTTTTCTGATCCCAAAACATACAAAAATAACCAAATACAGAGATAACACTAAACGGCCTGTCCGAAGTGTTCCCTCCGGCCCCTGGGTTTAGTATGTATTAAGATCAGGTTGCAAATTGATCCTTGCAGAAGTGACGGGTAACCATCCCCGCCCAAGTGATTGTTAGGACTTTCGCGTATCCAGACTGTGACCCATAGGAGGCGCACCTGGCCGGAAGTAAGAGTATGTATGTGGGCTAATCCTCGGACGCCCGAACTGAATGAGTTGCTGATTATTAAGTAACATCTCTGTAACTAGAAAGTTTATGGAATATCCATGGGCGCCTGAGACAGTGAGTTATAAATCACACCCATCCCTTTAAATACAACATAAAGTAGGTTACTTGCAATAACCGATGCTTGTTGACAATAGTTGTGTGGCTGCTGTTTAGGAGACCGGATCAGAGACGTGGTTGCCCAACGACAGTCTAAAATATTTAGCAGAGCGCGTGGGGGGGGGGGGGGAAACTCCATGACAGTCTAAAATATTTAGCAGAGTGCATGAGGGGGAAACCACCATGACAGACTAGAAATAGGCCCAGAATTTAGCAGAGTGCTTCGAGGAGCCCTACGGACAGACTAAACACAGGAGTTAGCAGAGTGCCTGGGGAATTCTCATTGACAGACTAAAAAGAAAGCCGAAAGTCTAGCAGAGGGCATGGGGACTTCTGAGGATGGGGACAAACAGCAGCAGATATTGTTGAAAACTGATGCGGGGAAGGGGCAGTAAAAGAACCTGGAGAAAATTTAAAAAAAAAAAAAGCGGGTGTTTTCAGTTATACTTGAGGGGATGGTTTCTTGAGAGATGATGGGCCCCGGATTAGTAGACAGAGTTGCAGAGAACAGATAGAAGTGATTGAATGTAACAGATAAAAAAAACAAAAAAAAACACATGGAAGCACAGTTGTCAGTAAGAATTAACCAGCGTCTAATTCTATAGATAGAGACATTCCAGTAGAAAAGAATGTGCCAACGTATAATTCTTCTATGTACAGCTTTATAAACCAAAGGTTTCCAGAAACAAGAGGTTTCCAGGGGTGACATGCGATCAGTTATTAGCCATACATAGAGAGAAAGGCGTCATCAGAATTCATAAAGGAATCAATTAATTCTTCACTTCCTAAAAAGGGAACATTGGGTGAAATGTTCAGGGATTATTGATAGAGAGATAGATAGACGTGGATTAGGAATTGGCTAGAAATAGAGTTAAAGCCAATAGGATCATATTAAGGCCTCATTTACACGAGCGTGTGCGTTTTGCGCACGCAAAAAAACGCAGCGTTTTGCGTGCGCAAAAGGCACTTGACAGCTCCGTGTGTCATCAGTGTATGATGCGCGGCTGCGTGATTTTCGCGCAGCCGCCATCATAGAGATGAGGCTAGTCGACGTCAGTCACTGTCCAGGGTGCTGAAAGAGTTAACTGATCGGCAGTAACTCTTTCAGCACCCTCGACAGTGAATTCCGATCACAATATACACCAACCTGTGAATAAAAAAAAGACGGACGTTCATACTTACCAAGAACTTCCTGCTTCCTCCAGTCCGGTCTCCCGGCCGTTGCCTTGGTTACGCGTCCCTCTCTTGTCATCCGGCCCCACCTCCCTGGATGACGCAGCAGTCCATGTGACCGCTGCAGCCTGTGATTGGCTGCAGCCTGTGCTTAGCCTGTGATTGGCTGCAGCTGTCACTTGGACTGAATTGTCATCCCGGGAGGTCAGACTGGAGGAAGAAGCCGGGAGTTATCGGTAAGTCAGAACTTCTTTTTTTTTTTTACACGTTCATGTATATTGTGATCGGAAGTCACTGTCCAGGGTGCTGAACCAGTTTAACTCTTTCAGCACCGTGGACAGTGACTGTCTCCTGATGTCGCGTACCGAAACATTTTTTGCCGGGTTCGGTCAAAACGAGTTCGGCCGAACCCGGTGAAGTTCTCTAATTTGACACTCCGTTTGGATGTTTGTAAACAGAAAAGCACGTGGTGCTTTTCTGTTTACATTCATCCTTTTGACAGCTCTTGCGCGAAAGGATGAATGACTTCAATGGGTGCGTGATGCGTGAAAAACGCACGATTATAGAACATGTCGTGAGTTTTACGCAACGCACTCGCGCTGCGCAAAATTCACGCATCGTCTGCACTGCCCCATAGAGTAATATAGGTGCGTACGACACGTGTGAAAAGCGCGCGTGTCGCACGCGCGTATATTACGCTCGTGTAAATGAGGCCTAAGTGTAATGACCCCGGATTGTAGAAGAGGTGAGATTGATAAAGTGAAGATTCTTATGTATTTCTATCCAGATCTGCTTGTTGGAATATTCTGTATATCATCTGTCCTAAATTGTCACTAATGAAATTTCCTCTCGTTATAGGAGTTTTCCAAGACATTTTAAACTTTACTGTAAATCTTTTTCCTTTTTGGTTTATTTAACAGTCATTTTAATAATTGCATGGAATGTCTAGCAAGATTTATTGTTAATCTATAGTAACCGTGTTAGACTAATAGAACTAATGATAAGAGAATAACGTGTTACTTACAAGAGCATGCCTCAGATATCCATTATGGGGGAAAAAAAACCATGTGAAGAGGTTTTGTCATTGACTGACAGGAGAACATGGTGACATTTTGATGTTGTAGCTCATAAGTTTTGGCTAGTAAGGGGTTAATGCTACATGCTCTGTTATCTGTGGTATAGCTGTGTCTGCAGAAAGTGCACATGTAGTGCAAGATAAGAACTGTACTTAAAGATTAAAAAAAGAAGAAAAAAAACCTGATAAAATCACAGGATTGAGTATTCTATGTTTTATGTTTATATGTTATATGTTACGTTATATGTGTTTTATGTGTCGACCCCAATGAAAAACTTCATTCATATTTAAATTTAATATGATGCAGTTTACTAAATGAAGATTATGGTTCATTGGATAAATAATCCAAGAATAGGAGTTTATACACAGTCATTCTAGTTATATACTTGTTTTACCAAAGGTCACACACAAAAGGTATACACGTGTGAGATTGGATTCTCAGTACTGAGAGTGTCTGGGAACAGCTGGTATTGTGAGTGATGAACTATTTTTAAAGGGAAATGGTTTCTTTGAAATCACCACATGATAAGTGATTCGACAAGAAAGATTTTTATATGTCATTGTTACATTTTAGTTTATTATTATTTGATATTAAAAGTTTCTATTGGCATATGGTGCACAATATGTTTCATCATTTGTGTTAATAGATTGGTTTATTTAATAATTGACATATACTAATTAAGGAAACAAATATTTTGCAAACCTCTTATTCAATTATAAGAGTATCCTTTCTGGTTAATGATGGTATATACATTACATATGCACATGACTGACACACACACACACACACACACACACACACACACACACACACACACACACACACACACACACACACACACACACACACACACACACACACACACACACACACACACACACACACACACACACGGAATATATTTTATGAAGTGAAAATGCAAATAAGATTACAGCATTCACAAGAGCTGTTGTCCCGTTTATGGTGTCAGATTCCTGTCCAGTTAATCTTATAGTTTCTGACATCCTTGCAGCAATGTAGGTTGTCATTCAATACGTCTGATGGACAGATTGAAGTTATTGATGATATGCTAAATTTTATGTGTGCTGCACTCTATGGGGATTGCACTAGGAGGAAGACCTCACACCTCAGGCATTATTGAGGGCGGTCTTGTCCTCCTTCTGGGCGCAGGTTAAACAGATGTAGGACGCATGTCTGTGGCCCCTGTGACTGTTATAATTGTTTGCAAACAGCCCCAAACCTCAGTTGAAGCTGTGCCCTCCAAGCCTCCCACAGTTGAAAAGTATTGATAACCAGATAAGACAGTATTTGGAGGCAGGGGTAATGAAGAAATGTGTATGTCCTTATAATAAGCCCCTCTCCCAACGTTGTACCTTCTGTCTTGTATCTGTGTAGTAGCAGCAGCTGCTCTACTCAAAGACAAGACAACAGACATAGTGCTAAGATTAGCCTCTAGTTCTCAGGGTGCCCCATGCTGTTAGTGAGATTCTTCATCAAACACACACTAAGCACATGTCTACTAAGTATAAGACCAGTCTCATGGCCCCATATAAAACTAATCATACATTGATGTACAGTGTACAGTGTTAAACCCTACAACATTGCTTCCGCAGGGTTCAACAGAGGAGGAAGAGAAGGATATATGGTCAATGGGAGACTTGAGGGAATGGGATAAGTCGCAGGAAATAGCAGACAGTGAATTTCCAGCCTGGTGGGAAGTTGATTTCTCAGCACATTTGATTCCCCAGTACACAGGTCACCAACATAATTGTCTTGAATGACAACAGAGATAAAAAACATTAGAAAATGTAACAAAGGATCCAATATCTAATCCAGCTTTTGAGTTTCTTTTGTAGATGGTTCCAGGTACCACCATGAAGGAGGCTACAAGACTGGGTATATTCTGTCACTACCGAAACAGAGGTAATAAAGTAACAACCACTCCCATCCTCTGTGTCAGCACAGGAGGTGGCGGTGAAGGTACTCGCTGAGGTGTGTAGACTGGCTGAAGGTAAAACCACAAATATATATACTGACTCTAGATATACTTTTGGTATTGCACATGATTATGGCCTAATCTGGAGGAGCAGAGATTTTGCTGGATCCACGGGTAAACTCATAATGTTGAGAGAGTGAAAGAACTGTTTGAGGCTCTGACACTGCCAAAGCAGGCAGGTATATGCAAAGTGCAAGCTCTTACTAAAGTGCAAGCTGCCCCCGAAGCGAGGAGAAATAGACTAGTAGACAAGGCTGTGAAAGCTGCGGCTCTCATGTCCCTCATAGAGGAGGACGTAGTATTCTTGACCAGCATTGTATCTGGTCCCATAGACATGATAATATTAAGTAGACTACAAAGTCAAGCCATATAAGAGGAAAAAGGACATTGGCAGACAAAAGGTGCCAGTGAAGGGGAGGATGGAATATGGAAGGAGGGTAACAGGATGTGCCTACCCAGAGTCCTCTTCCCCATGATAACCCAACTAATGCACGGACCAACGCAGGTGTCAAGAGAAGGAATGAGTGCAATGGTGACCAAATGGGGGGTACCCCCGGGGGTTGAGCAAGTGCTGTTGCCAGATTTGTCCAGAGGTGCAGGATATGTGTCTGCCATAACATAGGCAAAACTGTGCGGGTTGCAAAAAGGCATATGGTAAAGGCGGCCCACCCGTCACAGCGATTGCAGATTGACTCAGTTACAAAAGGTGGGACAGTATGAACATGTACCGGTTTGTGTAGATCTGTTCTCTGGGTGACCTGAGGCGTGGCCAGTAACGTGGGCCACAGCAAAAGTAAAAGATGGCTCTCAGAAGTGGTATGTAGATATGGGGTCCCTGAGACAATAGAAAGTGATAGAGGAACTCACTGTACTGGAGAGGAACTCCAAGACATCCTGCAGGTCCTGGGTATAGAGCAGCTTTTCACACCCCGTATCCCAAGAGCAATGGGAAGGTAGAAAGGTGGAATGGGACTTTAAAGTTAAAAATCCATAAGGTCATGGCTGAAACCCATAAACCATGGACTGAGCGCCTGCCCATTGCCCTCTGACCTCACCAGTTATGTGGGAGCTCTGAAGAAACAGCTCACGCAGATGTATAAATATGTTTATGATTCCATTCCAGAACCTAAGTGAAAGGAGGACATTGTTTATAGCCAGGGGACTTGGCCTGTTTAACTGGTTGCCGACACAGGACGAGTATGCTCGTCCTGAGCGGCGAGCACTCCACGCATTAGGACGAGCATACTCGTCCTGTGTGACAGCCGTCCCTGCGCGCGTCTGTGCGCGCGATCGAGAGCGGGGCAACGGCTGTAATACACAGCCACGGCCCCGCTCTGACAGCAGAGAGGAGAGAAACATCTTCTCTCCGCTGTTAACTCTTTGAGCGCCGCGATGACAGCTGATCGCGGCGTTCAAAGAGAGGGGACTGCACATTGATCGCGTCACAGAAAATAACTGTGACGCGATCAAAGCCCACAACTCGTATGGCCAGACAGCCCAGGGTCCAGTGAAGGACCCCAGGGCTGTCTGAACATATTTCCTGTTGTTAGGGCATAGTGAGGTATGCCCTAACAACTGCCTGTGTACAATCAGTACACAGGCTAATGTACTGGCATATAGATCTATGCCAGTACATTGCAGTTACAAAATAAAAGTCAAAATGATAAATCCCTTTATGGGATTTAAAAAAAAAAGTTAAATGAATGTAAAAAAAAAATAATGGTAAATAAATAAATAAAAAGTAAATAAAATACACAGAAACACACATTTTTTATAATAAATAAACTTTTTAAAATATAAGTCCCAAAACATGAAATAATATAGACATATTTGGTATCGCCACGACCGTAACAACCTGTACAACAAATGTATAACATTATTTATGATGAACGGTGTATGGTGTAAAAAAAATAAATATTAAAACTGCTGCGCAACTGCTTTTTTTCTGCATTTTAATCTAATTAAAAATTTATAGAAATTAAACGATAATGTATTTGTACCAAAAAAATGGTACCCACATAAAGTACAACTCGTCCCGCAAAAAACAAAGTCTCATACAACTACGTCGTACAAAAAATAAAAGCGTTATGAGCATCGGGATGCAAAGAGGGAAATGTAAAAAAAATTGCTGTGTCCTCAAGGCCAAAATTGGCCGTGTCCTTAAGGGGTTAAAGAGACACCGTAAAGCACTAGAGCCGCACTGTGACGTCCGTACCAAGTCCAGCTCACAACTTCCACATCAGTTACATTGGAAGGACAGAACTTGGACACGCCGGTCACTGCTGAAAGGTCCTCAATCACGATGATGAACTATGAGTCTCGTCAAGCTCCAGCTGACCTTCATCTTCTCTGTCATCTCTACTTTACCTATTGTCTAAATGATGAGCTAGAAGAAGAGTTTAATGATAAGTTTATCAAACATCAAGTGATATCAGTATTGACTAAATTGCTGGACTGTTGTATATGTCTCCATTCAAAAACTATGCCATATATGAAGGTAGATGAAGTTATTGCTTGGCCTTGCAGTCCCATCTCTTTTCCCTAGCGCTTAACCCTAACTCTGCTGGAGTTGTTTCTCTTGTAATAGCAGCGTGGGCATTGGTTCCCTGTCTGTTTACCCGTGTAAGATATTCAAAGAGGGAAGCGCTGTGGAAAACAGATCTCAGGCCAGGAATGCTGCCGTCCATGATTAGATGATACCCCAATGACAGTGTGTGATGTGTAAACATGGGTCAGGTTAATAAAAATGACATGTTGTTTGATGCTGTAAACCTCACTGGCTGTGAGGGAAGAGACACAGAATATGTATAGTCTGGGGATAAGAGCATCTGGCAGCTCCTAGTGCTCAGAGACAGCTAGAAAATGGATGACGCAGGGTCTAGAGGGTGTAACACGAGGTAATCTAACTAATAAAGGGGTGGTATCGATGAATGCCACCGGACGGGACATGATCTTGTTCTCCTGGATTGCAGGAGTGTTAAATCACTCTAGGGATGTGCTTCAACCCAACATGTATGTCATATATGTGGGTACGAGGCATATAAGTGGTTGCCACCCAGGAGACCAGGAGTATGTACCTTAGCTAGACTACAACCAGCTACTTAGATAGAGATATATTATGTAACATGTTTGATTGCAAAAGTATCAGCAGTTAAGAAAATAGCACAGGATATTAAAGTGCATGAGGTCCAGACCACCCTAAGAACCGAGGTGGGAGGAAACATTTAGAGCCACCTGTTTACGTGACAATAAAGACTTCCATACCTGATAAAGTTATCTGTCAAGCCGTAGAAAACCACCAAGATAGATGGTATTGCCCGAATTGTGAAATCTGTATTTCCCTAAATCTTCAGGTGTGTACAGTATGTAACGCTGTACGCGCACTTATTGCTAGACACGTATCCTGAGTATTCATCTCGCAGTGAATGGCACATGGTGCCCTGGATTAGGGGAGCTGACCAGAACGTAATCTCGGACGAATATTCTAATACATGGCTAAGCAATTTTATGTTCAAAAGAAGGGAATTGTCAAAAATATTTTAATTATCGTTATATGTGTGAACCTAAAAGTGCTATAGACAGTTGTCACTGGAGCTCACAGATCTGCTGACACAAGAGCCTACATGGGGGGATGGCTATTCTATTTCAAGTCGTTTAGTTTATGGCTTTGCATTTCAGCTGTTACAAAGGCAATGTGAGAAAACGTGATGACATTGTATTTCTTATGGCTAAAGATATATGTGGAGTTTTGGGACATTACCATATTTAGAATGCTCATGCTTTGCAAGTATGAGGTTACCACCTACTCTAATTTTCTTATAAATAAAGATGGATCCGCCCCCTGTGGGCAGAGACTGTTTGAACACTGAAGCTGCGTGTCACGGTCTCTCCGGCCGACCTCTCTCAGATCCACCATTGAGTAATTTGGAACTCATAGACAAATGCAGATAATGTCCAACGTTAATGGACAATGTAAATTCTGCAGCGACAGCATCGAAATACATGAAACAACGGTATCTAACCGTTTGGTGATGCACAGTATCGAAACAGTATCGAAGTTTCGATGCATCGTGCATCCCTAGTTACAAGTAAGTTGTTGTGGAAAAGAACAATTTGAATACAGGCCATAAACCCCCCAAAAAACACCCCTCCAAACATCTGCCCATTGATTTCAATAAGAAAAACGGCGTTCCGTTCCCACGGGGCATTTTTTTTAAAACAGCCGCGTAAAAAAAGCCTTGTAAAAAGAAGTGCATGTTACTTGAGACATTTTTATTGACTCAATAGAAAAACAGCTCCAAAAACGGCTGTAAATAATGTCGTAAAAAACGAAAGTTGCTTAAAAAACGGCTGACAATCAGGGGCTGTTTTCACTTGAAAACAGCTCCGTATTTTACGGACGTTTTTGGTTTGCCGTGTGAACATGCCCGAAGAGTGAATAAAACGGAGCAGCCAGATACATTGCAGTGACTAATGTGGGTCAGAACGGGGGGAGTGTAATGTGAACGGGTGTGATGTGACATGTGTGAAGTTTGAAACTAGTGGCCACAATATAGCAGATCTATATTGTATGTTCTTATTACAGAACAGCAGTACTGTCTAAAAAAAATTGTGTCTTGTGTATGGGGTTAAATAATAGTTATAAATGTAATCAGTTCCTCTTCTCTGTGTAAAGGAATGCTTCTTATCTCTGCGCATGCACTGTTGTCCATAAGTACAGAGTGAGTAAAATATTACTGCTGAATTTGTCTGCATAAAAGATAAAAGTTATGTTACATATTCATGTGTTATGATATGATAAGATTTAATGTTGTAATGTTTTGAACTTAATTCAAATTAATTAAAATACAGATATTGTGAGACACGGGGTCTTGAAAATGTATGTACCTCTATTGTTCCCTACACCCATATATAGGTTATTGGTTTGCAGTAATTAATATGGTCAGTTATATTATTTTCTATTCTATTGGATAAAGAATTATAATTGTTATTTTTGTTTTTACATGCAGGCAAGTGCTATAGTACTGCCTAAATTGTATTTTTGAAAATGTATGATGTTTTAAAAGTAAATGGTTACAAGGTATCTAAAAGATCAAATGCAGTTTTGTCAGGAGAAAGTCACTTTTGTTCTGGTCTATTGCGTATTACAGGGGGCCAAACTATTGTCCCCAGTTAGAGTGTCCAACCTCAAAATGTTGAGATATGTAGTTTTGAACCCTGCTACATTACTTCCGCAGAGTCCAAAAAGGAGGGAGTAGAGATGAGACTGATTAGGTACAGTTTTGTTTTGACTTTTGTTTTGTGTTTTGTTTTGAATTAACCCCTAGGTGCACCACGACGCAACTGTACGTCCTGGTGGCCAGTTTCGTAGCGCACGAGGACGTACAGTTACTGCACGCTTCCCTGGCACGCTGTCAATGACAGTGGGTACCCGGAAGCGGGAGGCCAGCTCTCCCCGATAGCTGAAATTCTACTGTTGCTGATCTGCGACTCATTGCCGTTGATTTCGGCAATTAACCCCTTAAATGTAGCGATCGATTGCAATCGCCACATTTTAGGGGTTTCTAGCACATCGGCAGACCTCACAATGAAATTGCAAGGTTTGCCGATGGTTAGCATGGCGCCCGGTGGCCAAACAATGGCCTCCGTGTCTGCCATGTACGAAAGCCTATCAGGACCAGCCTCCTGATAGCCTTCCTGTGTCACGTTGGGTACGTGAACCCACTGGGCCGGTATGGCAGCTGACCAACAGAACGCAGGTCACAGTCTATAGTTCATATAGTGTACCTGTGGCAGCGCGGACAGTAGCAACACAGGCTCGGCTGGGACTAGGCAGCAGGCAGACGTCAGGCATGGTGTAGCAGGACAGGTGTGGTATACAGCACAGCACTACAGTACAGGAACGGGGAACACTGGGAACTGGAAAACACTAGGAGACCATTTGGTTAGACAAACTTTGGGTACGACAACAACTCTCAGGCATTGCAGGAAGGGGCTGGGCCCTTCTTATAGTCCAGGTTTCTCATGGGCTAATTAGTACTAATTTCTAGTGCGTGCGCTGCCCTTTAAGAGTGGGAACACTACAGGACCAGGCCGGGAGAAGTGGCACTGGCGTCTCCTGAGGAGGAGATGGGGACCAGCGCTCACAGCTCCATGGCTGCAGGCATCAGGAGGTGAGTGAACCTGACGGCCCGCGGCCATGGGCATGACAGTATCCCCCCTCTTATGCTCCCTCCTCTTGGGACCAGAACGAGAGAGAAACTTCTTCAGGAGGGTAGGGGCATTGAGGTTCTCTTCTGGCTCCCAGGACCTCTCTTCAGGACCAACCCCCTTCCAATCCATCAAATCAAAGGTTCTTCCACCCATTCTCTTTGTGTACAGGATCTCCTTTACCTCAAAAGTCTCTGATGAGCCGCTGGGAGCCACTGCAGGAGTGGAAGTCTTGGAGTAGCGGTTCAAGATCACCGGCTTCAGCAGGGAGACATGGAAGAAGTTGGGGAACTTGAGGGTAGGAGGCAGCCGAAGCTTGTAGGAAACAGGGTTGATTTGTTGCAAAATCTCGAAGGGTCCAAGGAACCTGGGAGCAAACTTGTACGATAGCAGAGTCAGCCGGATATTCCTAGAGGGCAGCCAGACCTTAGTACCTGGAAGGAACTGGGGAGGCTCTCGTCTTCTTGTGTCTGCGTTTCTTTTCATGCGGTCGACCACCAGCAGAATAGAAGATCGAGTCTGCTGCCAGATCTGTAGAAAGTCCCTGAATGCAGAGTCAGCTGCATGCACCTGGGATGTAGTGGAAACAGGAAGAGGTATACGAGTGTGTTGGCCATAGACAATGAAGAATGGACTTTTAGCGATGCATTCACTAGTATAGTTGTTGTAGGAGAACTCAGCCCAGGGAAGCAGCTGCACCCAGTCATCATGCTGCCTGGAGATAAAGTGTCATAGATAGTTTTCCATAATCTGGTTTACTCTCTCGACTTGACCATTGGCCTGGGGATGGTAGAGGAAAAGCCCAACTTCACACGAGGAGTACGCAGAGGGCTCTCCAGAACTTCGAGGTGAACTGAACCCCCCGATCCGACACAATATGTAAAGGCAAGCTGTGCAGATGGAAGATGTGTAGGATGAAGAGATTGGCCAGTCAGGAAGCAGATAGTAGGCTGGTCAGTGGAACGAAATGAGCCATTTTGGAGAATCGGTCCACCACCACCCAGACCGTACTTCAACCAGCATAAAGAGGCAGGTCCGTGACAAAGTCCATAGCAATATGTTGCCAGGGGGCATCGGGCACAGGCAACGGCTAGAGCAGGCCCGCCGGTTTGGAGTGGGCAACCTTATTTGCTGCGCACACCGTGCAGGAGGAGACAAAGTCTGTGATGTCTTTGGGCAGCGTGGGTCACCAGAACGGACGAGCGATCAGGTCTCGGGTCTTACGGACACCCGCGTGACCTGCCAATTTGGAACTGTGTCCCCAGCGGAGGATTCTTCTTCTATCCGCCAGAAGCACAAAAGTCCTCCCCGGGGGAATGTCACTAACTTGCAGAGGGTTGACAGGGATGGTGCAAGATGGGTTAATAATACTCTGTGGAGACTCCATAGTGTCCTCTGTCTCGAATGACCTGGACAAGGCATCGGCCCTCACATTCTTGTCGGCCGAACGGTAGTGGAGCTCAAACTGGAACCGAGCAAAGAACAGCGACCACCTGGCCTGACGAGGATTCAGTCGCTGGGCGGTCTGGAGATAAGTGAGGTTCTTGTGGTCCGTAAATATCAAGATGGGATGATCTGCGCCTTCTCATAGATGTGTCTACTCCTCCAGAGCCAATTTGATGGCCAGTAACTCCCGATCCCCAATCGAGTATTTGCATTCTTGTTGATGAGAAGAGCTTAGGGCAATAGCCACATACCATTTGTCACGGTTGGTGGGTATGTGGACCCATTAGGCCGCACCGCCTTAGTGGGGAGGCAGCTGGCCAAACAACAGCACCCTAGAAATACAAAGTTCCGCACTAGGGTACCTGGGTAGTCCAGACAGTGGCCGCAGCTCTGGCACGGAGGGAGGTGGGTGCAGTAGGTAATGCCAGACGTGGCGGATGACAGCAGGTGCCGCAGGTTGCGCCAGACATGGTGAATCACTCTGGACGTGGAAGATGATACTGAACGTGGCAGATGACATAGGACGTGGCAGATGACACAGGACGTGGCAAACGACAGCAGGTGCAGCAGACACGACTCCAACACTAGTAGGCACAGGAACAAGAACACAGCACGGGATACCGGAACAGGTAACGGCACGGGTAACAATTGGAACGGGAAACACTAAAGGACCATTTGCAAGACAGACTTGGGATAAACTAACAACGCTCAGGCAAGGATCAGAAGGGCAGGGGCCCTCTTATAGTCCAGGAAATCATGTGAGTTGATGATGATTGTTTTCATGTGCCCTTTAAGAGTGAGCACGAGCGTGCAAACGCACCCTACGGGACACAGCGGACCGGAGCGGAAGTGAGCACTGCCGTCTCCTAGGAAGGAGACGGGGACCAGCGCTCACGAATGCACGGGCGTCGGGAGGTGAGTAAACCTGACGGCCTGCGACCATGGACGCTACACCATTGACTTGCCCTTGTAACCTCTCTGGAACAGGAGTGCACCAGCACCAACAGATGAGGCGTCCACCACCAACGAGAACTGTCCAGAAACATCTGGATGATGGAGGACAGAGGCTGACGTGAAGGCACTCTTCAGGCTATTAAATGTGGACTCTGCTTCAGGAGTCCACACCTTGGCGTTCATGCCTTTCTTGGTGAGGTTAGAGATAGGAGATGTCAGAGGAGAAGTTTGGAATGAACTGTCTGTAGAAATTGGCGAATCCCAGGAAGCGCTGTATGGCCCTCAAGCCTTGAGGGAGTGGCCATTCCAGGACAGACTTTACTTTTTCAGGATCCATCTTGAGACCTTGATTCGAGATGATGTAGCCCAGGAAGGTTAAAGCATCATTCTCAAATACGCACTTCGCCAACTTGGCATACAGGCGATACTCCCTTAACCGCAGCAAAACTTGACGGACATGTCTCCGATGAGTCATTGGATCTGGAGAAAAAATCAAGATGTCATCAAGATAGACCACAACACAAACATAGAGGAGGTCGCAGAAGACGTCATTAAAGAACTCCAGGAAGACCGCGGGAGCATTACACAGGCCGAAGGGCATTACTAGATATTCATGGTGTCCGTCACGGGTGTTAAATGCAGTCTTCCATTCGTCACCCTGGCAAATACAGATTAGGTTGTAAGCCCCACGCAGGTCTAGTTTAGAAAAAATCTTGGCACCACGTATACGATCAAACAGTTCAGAGATCAATGGCAACGGATAACTATTTTTCACCATGATCTGGTTGAGAACCCGGTAGTCGATGCAAGGACGCAGACAACCATCCTTTTTCTTGATGAAGAAGAACCCGGCTCCTGCCTGGGAGAAAGACTTCCGCATGAAGCCCCTCTCCAAGTTCTCTTTAACATAGGCGGACATGGACAGAGTCTCTGGCAAGGAGAGAGGATATACTCTACCACGGGGAAGGGAAGCACCAGGAACTAGGTCCATAGGACAGTCATACACCCAGTGTGGGGACAGCGTCTCCGCCTCTTTCTTGCTAAAGACGTCCGAAAATGCAGAATAATGACCAGGCAATCCTGCCAAGGACCGAGGCAGACGAAGCTGAGCTGAACGAATCTGTACCAGGCAACCGTTGAGACACTCGGGACCCCACTGGAGAACCTCTCCATAATTCCAGTCCAGAACTGGGGCATGTAGTCGGAGCTAAGGCAGACCCAGCAGCACGGGGTTGACGAACTTGGGCAGGAAAAAGAACGAGAGAAGCTCGGAGTGGAGGGCTCCCACTTGAAGCCTCAGCGGCTAGGTCACAGCTATAATTGGGTCTGGCAGAGGTAGTCCATTTACAGATGCAACCATCAACGGCCTCTCCAGAGGGGTAGTGGGCAATTGGAGAAGATCCACCAGGTATCTACGAATAAAATTAGCAGCGGATCCAGAGTCCAGATACACAGAGACCCGATGCATTCTCCCGCCGGACACTATGGTCACGGGAATGGACAATTTAGACGAAAGTCCTTCTTTACCCAAGGTTGTCTCTCCCACCAACTCTAGGCTCTGGGGCTTTTGGGGACACAGACGCACAAGATGGCCTCCAAGGCCACAATATAGACAGATTCCCGAGATGCGTCTGCGTTGCCTCTCCTGGGTAGATAGCTTAAACTGGTCCTCACCGATTCCTTAGGAGGATCGGCATCTGGGGACAGCAGGAGTTGCTGTAAAGTAGGGACCGGACTAGGGAGTCCTCTCTCCCAACGAGCTTCTTGGAGCCGTTCTCGGATCCTTATATCAATCCGGGCGGCCAGAAGGATGAGGTCATCCAGGGTAGACGGTAGATCTCGGGCGGCAAGCTCGTCCTTAATCTTAGGAGACAGTCCCTGCCAGAATGTAGCCACCAGGGCCTCATTGTTCCACAACAGTTCCCCCGACCAGGGTGTGGAAGTGGATGGCATACTCGCCCACGGAGGTGTCTCCCTGGCGTGGGTTCTGCAAGGAGGCGGCTGCAGACGAGATTCGGCCAGGCTCCTTAAACACCATGCGAAATATCCGGAGGAAGCCCTGGAAGTCACGGGTCTCTGGTCCTTGTCTCTCCCAAATAGGATTCGCCCAGGCAAAGGCCCTGCCAGTGAGGAAAGAGAAGATGAAAGCGACCCTTGTGCCATCAGACGAGAATGCCCTTGCATACAGGCTGAAGTGGATCTGGCACTGGTTCAAAAATCCATGACAAGTCCCTGCGTCTCCATCATAGCGGTCAGGAAGGGGCAAAGAAAATCGGGGATCAGCACTGCTAGGAGGTGTAGTTAGAGGATCAACACTGCCAGGAGGTGTAGTAGTAGGAACGGCAGCTTGCGTCTCCTGCCGACGTGCGATAATGTTCAAGGCCTGGAGGAGTTGGTCCTGTCGAAACCGGAGGTCTAGCATATCCATCCGCCTCTCTTGTGACGTCATCTTGGTCTTGGATCGACCAGCGGGGTCCATGGCCTGAGCGTACTGTCACGTTGGGTAGGTGGACCCACTGGGCCATACCCCCTTGACAGTATGGCAGCTGGCCTACAGGACGCAAAAAAGTCACAGTCTATAGTTCGTGTAGTGTACCTGGGGCAGCGCGGACAGTAGCAAGACCGGCTCGGCTGGGACTTGGCAGCAGGCAGATGTCAGGCGTGGTGTAGCAGGACAGGCGTGGTATACAGCACAGCACGACTTCAGCTCAGCTCAGCATGGCACTTGACCGGGATAGCACGGGATATGGATACAGGAACGAGGAACACTGGGAACTGGAAAAAACTAGGAGACCATTTTCTTAGACAAACTTTGGGTACGACAACAATGCTCAGGCATTGCAGGAAGGGGCTGGGCCCTTCTTATAGTCCAGGGGGATGAGGAAACTGAAAAAAAAATGCTCCTCGTGTCGGGCGCTCTTGTGTAGCTGATTCGGTGGTTATAACGGACCCATCAGATAGATTTTAAAACAATTTATTGGAGAACATGATATAAAACAATAAAAATTGCTGCTGCAATGCGTTTCAACCTCGTACGGAGGTCTTCGTCAGGCAAGGTCATTCGTATAGTCCAGGGTGCTCATGGGCTAATTAGTACTAATTTCAGGTGCGCGCGCTGGCCCTTTAAGAGCGGGAACACTACGAGACTCGGCGGGGAGAAGCGGAAGTGAGTGCTGGCGCCTCCTGAGGAGGAGATGGGGACCCGCGCTCACAGCTCCATGGCTGCGGGTGTCAGGAGGTGAGTGAACCTGACAGCCCTGGGCATGACATCCTGTCAGAGTGACAGGAAGTCACTGTGTAGTTCCCGATGCACAATGTCGCTGACAGTGTGCATCAGGAACCGGGAGGTCAGCTGTCCACGATAGCCGACATTCTACTGTTGCCGATCAGCGGCTCATCGCCGCTGATTTCGCAATTAACCCCTCATTTAGGGGGTTTGTAGCGCATCGGCAGCCCCCGTGCAATTGTGGGGGTTGTCGATGGTTGTGTAGGCATCCGGAGGCCAGACAACGGCTTCTGGGTCTGCCATGTATGGAATCCTATGAGGACCAGCAAAATACCTGTGGGGTCAAAATGCTAACTATACCCCTAGATAAATTCCTTGAGGGGTGTAGTTTCCAAAATGGGGTCACTTTTGGGGTTTCCACTGTTTTGGCACCACAAGACTAAAATATAATCTAAAAAAAAAAAATAGGCCCCAAAATCATCTAGGTGCTCCTTTGCTTCTGAGGCCGATGTTTCAGTCCATGGGGACACTAGAACCACATGTGGGATATTTCTGAAAACTGCAGAATCTGGGCAAAAATATTGATTGCATTTTTCTGGAAAAACATTCTGTGTTACAGAAAAAAAAAATGTACAAATGAATTTCGGCAAAAAAAATGAAATTTGTAAATTTCCCCTGGCTCTACTTTGCTTTATTTCCTGTGAAACGCCTAAAGGGTTAAGAAACTTTCTGAATGCTGTTTTGAATACTTTGAGGGGGTGCAGTTTTTAAAATGGGGTGATTTATTGGGGGATTCTAATATATAAGGCCCTCAAAGCCACCTCAGAACTAAACTGGTACCTGTAAAAATAGCCTTTTGAAATTTTCTTGAAAATGTAAGAAATTGATGCTAAAGTTCTAAACCTTGTAACGTCCTAGAAAAATAAAAGGACGTTCAAAAAACTATGCAAACATAAAGTAGACATATGGGAAATGTTAACTAGTGACTATTTTGTGTGGTATTACTATCTGTTTTACAAGCAAAACCATTTACATTTAGAAAAATGCACATTTATGCAAATTTTCTCTAAATTTTGGTGTTTTTCACTAATAAATATTGAATTTATCGACCAAATTTTTCCACTAACATAAAGTACAATATGCCCCGAGAAGACAATCTCAGAATCGCTTGGATAGGTAAAAGCATTCCCAAGTTATTACCACATAAAGTTACATGTCAGATTTGGAAAAAATCGGCTGTGCCACAAGGCCAAAACAGGCTGCGTCCTAAAGGGGTTAATGAATTTGGTTCTAGGAGGTCTAAATGTGTATGAGACCCCAATAAGTAATCTAGATTAAATGTGTATGACAGTAACCTAAATTTTGAGTTTTTTCTGTGTAGATGGTTCCAGATCCTTCTACAACGGTAAATATGGCACTGGGTATGCTGTGCTTTAGTCTCCACCCAATATGAAGTATTGTGTAACAGACCATCCCCCTCCAGCAAATCTGCACAGGAGGCCGAGGTGACGTCACTTACAGATGAGTCTTTAAAGATTTAGTTGGGTAGGAGGTGAAAATTGCCTGAATATTGTTCATTTTATGCCAGATTTGAGTAAAATAATTTTTATTTATTTTTGTAATAATCAGGTATTTACAGGACCTGATAGGGGTGGGATTTACAAATGTTCCGGATTATCAGATGAATGTGTAAAAATAAAACTCCACCCTTTTGAAATAGTCTATCTATATGCAACATGGGTTTCCAATGTCAATTTGTAATGTAGAAATACTAAATCATATTGTAAAGGATCTGCTAGGCACAGCTTCGGGGTTAACGCCCATAGATAATCAGTCTGCACCTGCTTCTATGTCTGTGAGACTGACTCCATCTTCCACCACTCAGGGTGGCAGGCTTAGGAGTGGGAGAACCTATCACAGCCTGGCCAGACGGAGCTAGCTCCCGCCCTCTGTCTATTTATACCTGCCTTTCCTGTTCCTCCTTTGCTTGTGATTCTTCTCGTTTGGTTTCCTGGCCCTGCTGCAGCTTCTTGTACCATTGTCCTTGCTTCATATTGACCCCGGCTTGCTGACTACTCTCCTGCTCTGCGTTTGGTACCTCGTACACTCCTGGTTTGACTCGGCTTGTTTACTACTCTTCTGCTCTGCGTTTGGCACCTCGTACTCTCTTGGTTTGGCTCGGCTTGTTCACTTCTCTTGTTGCTCATGGTGTTACCGTGGGCAACTGCCCCTTTCTCCCCCTAGCTCTGTGTACCCTTGTCTGTTTGTCTGTCGTGCACTTATTGAGCGTAGGGACCGTCGCCCAGTTGTACCCCGTCGCCTAGGGCGGGTCGTTGCAAGTAGGCAGGGACTGAGTGGTGGGTAGATTAGGGCTCACTTGTCTGTCTCCCCACCCCCGTCGTTACACATATACAGTATGTACAAGACATGATACAATTAACCAGGTAAATTATCCAGAAACCACTCTCACCTTCTTGTTCATCTCAAGAAGCAGAGCTGGTGGGGCTTGCTGAGGCTTGTAACTTGGCAAAAGGTAAGACGGCCAACATTTTCACTGACTTTAGGTACACTTTTGGCATCGCCCACAATTATGGGCCCATTGGTAGTAGGACCTTTGTTGGATCATCGGGTAAGCCAATTGAGAGAGCAAGAGATGACAGACCTGACGACAATAGTATGTGCAGCCAGGTATCAGAAAATTGGCTTGCCCCATGATTCAATAATACCAACACTAGGTTCTTAGCAGATTGCATGATATGCGCACAACATGACAAAGGTAAAACAGCAATGGTACCTATGGAAAGTGCACCCCAACCAGATTACCCGTTCCAGTGACTGCAGAACATACAACTACCCGGGGTAGATGTGTATGAAAATGTGCTCATATGTGTAGACCTGTTCTCAGGGTGGTCTGAAGCCTGGCCAGTATCTTCCCCACTGCAGAAGTTGTGTGTAGTGACAGGGGAATAGTTTTTATCCCAAGTATTGAACTGTTGTTTGTACAATGATAAGATATCAGCAGTACTCTAGATGCTATCCCAAAGTTAGCTTGTTTGATACCGATATTCAAGAAGTGTTGTGGGAATATTAAATACTGAGGTTAAGTTTTATGTAAAGTTCTAGATCAGCGCTCCTTAGCATTGGACTATTGGAGGCATGTGTCAGTGTTATAACTTGTAAATGATAACTTCTCAGTGGAAGTAAATTCCCATTGCACAATATTATTTCGTTTTGCTGAGGATTGAACCAGCTGTTTGATAACAAAATTCTGTGCAGTATATATAAAAGTAGAAAAATCAGTTTGTATGTATCACTTTTAGTTACTGTCCAATGTGAATGTTTAACATAAAGATGTCATTGTTAATGTTTTTCTTCAATTGAATTATCTGATTAAGATCAATTAATGATTATGCGATGAAAAGATTGTTCTCCACAGGAAGTGTCCAACTGGGAACGGAAGGTGTGAAAACCAGAATGTGGACGGATAAAGGAAGGTAAAGCGGTAGCACCCAAGACACTCTTGATGGCATTGCATTGATAGTATGTGACCTCACATATGCCCCCAAGACTGCAAGGATCAATTTGGTAAGATCTAATTGGTATATCCCAGGTTTTACAGCTGTTGCTGATAAATTCTGTTAGAGCTGTTTGATTTGCATAGAATAACAGTCCTGACAGACCGGTGCCAACCTTATCATACCCGCCTCCCACAAAGAGAAGAGACCTTGAGAGGCCTTCCCAGGCAATACAAATCAAAGTAAGAAAAAATTGGTTTGAGACACTTGTCAGTTAAACATATGGTATCTGGGAATATTTTTGTGGGTACGAGCTGTTACAGGTAATCAGCTCAAAACAAGGTACAAATCCTGCTGAAAAGTGTAACACCAAGTGCAGATAAAATGTACCCAGTAACTACACATTTTCTAGGTGCCCTGCCAATTGGGACTGGGAAGTTTTTCTTATATAAAGGTGTGTGTTTGATTTAGTTTAACCCGTTAGTGACAGGCCCATAGTGTTTTTACGTCGGTCACTAACGGGCCTTATTCCGATGCCATAGACTTTTTACGTCGTGGCATCGGAATAAGTAAACAGAGCAGGGAGCTGTCAAATCTCCCTGCTCTCAGCTGCTAGAGGCTGCTGAGGGCTGGGAGCCTCCCTGCTCTGCCGGGTGAGATCGATATTAGTATCAATCTCACCCGTTTAACCCCTCAGATGCGGTGCTCAATAGTGAGCGCCGCATCTGAGTGGTTTTGGAGAGAGGGAGGGAGCTCCCTCTCATCCCACTGACACCCGGCGATAAGATCGCCGAGTGTCAGTGTCTCCCATGGCAGCCGGGGGCCTAATAAAGGCACCCAGGTCTGCCAGTAATGAATGCCTGCTAGATCATGCCGCAGGCATGACCTAGCAGATGCCTGTCCGTTTTAAACGGACAGGCAGTAATACACTGCAATACAAAAGTATTGCAGTGTATTATAATAGCGATCACAGAATCGCATAGTAAAGTCCCCTAGTGGGACTAGTAAAAAAGTAAAAAAAAAAGTTTAATAAAGTTAATTTAAAAAAAATGTGAAAAATAAATGAAAAACCAACTTTTTCCCCTTTACTGCTTTACTATTAAAAAAAACAAAATAAAGTAAAAAAGTTACACATATTTGGTATCGTCGCGTCCGTAACGACCCCGACTATAAAGCTATTACATTACTTAACCCGCACGGTGAACGCCGTAAAAAATGCAATAAAAAAATGACAGAAAAATTGCTGTTTTCTGTGAATCCTGACTTTAAAAAAATTTGATTAAAAAGTGCTCAAAAAGTCGCATCTACTCCAAAATGGTACCAATAAAAACGAAAAGTTGTCCCACAAAAAAAAAGCCCTCATACAACTGCATTGGCGAAAAAATAAAAACGTTACGGCTCTTCAAATATGGAGACACAAAAACAAATAATTTTGAAAAAAAAGCGTTTTTACTGTGTAGTAGTAAAACATACAAAAACTATACAAATTTGGTATTGTTGCAATCGTAACAACCCGCTGAATAAAGTTATTGTGTTATTTATACCACACGGTAAACGGCGTAGATTTAGGACGCAAAAAAGAGTGGCGAAATTTCAGATTTTTTTCTATTCCCCCCCAAAAAAAAGTTAATAAAAGTTAATCAAGAAATAATATGTACCTCAAAATGGTGCTATTAAAAATACAACTTGTCCCGCAAAAAACAAGACCTTATACAGCTATGTCGAGGCAAAAATAAAAAGTTATAGCTCTTGGAATGCGACGATTGAAAAACGTAAAAAATTGCTTCGTCATAAAGGTCTAAAATAGGCTGGTCATTAAGGGGTTAAGGGCCTGACATTGTTATTGTATGTACTCAGAACGACTTTTATATTATGTAGATGATATGATCACCAGATGAACATCTATTTTAACAATTTAAAAAAGTTGGGTCCCCAGCAAGTGCCAGTAAACATGAACTAAAAAACTTTTAACATGATGAACTCCATGACTGAGAAGCGGCAAGCGTAGCCTGAACCAATACAACGCGGTTGTCATGAACTGACGGCAGTGTCACGATTGTAAGCTGCAGTACAGACAAGCAACTTGGCGGAGGAAGAGGACAGATGCGGTAGTCACAATAAAACTCCACTACTCCATCTACGTGGGAACTCGCCCCAGGCTCACAGTATGAGGTACTGTGCACAGCCCGGTGATGTATACTAACAAACGGTGTCTGACAGATGAGGACCAAACCAAGTCCTGATGACATCAGCAATTGTCAAAGCAAAGGCCAAAGACCTGAGTGAGCACGTCAGCAGCATCCAAGTGTTTTAATAAGTAAGTGACCAGGAGGAGTAATAAATCCCCAAGAGGTAATAATAAATCCCCCACTGGACATCACTGTACAGTCTGACTCCACAATTGTGTGGGTTACCCTAAGGGTGACAGTCTGTAAAAAGCAGAAGACAGAAGAGGATGATGATGTACAGGACTTGTCAATGCACTGGTGGGACCCTGTACCCAAACCTCGCATTGGTGATGGCATTGTATTATTAAGTTATGGGCCTATTGATATATTGTTTGAGGTTTCTAATTATAATATATAATCTCCGTAATTTAATATGAGAAAAAGGGGGGTTTGGGATGGATGGTAAATTTGCGTATATTATCTGTATTAACCCCTTAAGGACGCAGCCTTGTTTTGGCCTTAAGGCTCAGAGCCCATTTTTCAAATCTGACATATTTCACTTTATGTGGTAATAACGTCGGAATGCTTAAACCTATCCAAGCTATTCTGAGATTGTTTTCTCGTGAGACATTGGGCTTCATGTTAGTGGTACAATTTGGTTGATATATTCAGTGTATATTTGTGAAAAATTGCAAAAATGTAGAGAAAATTTTGAAAAAATAGATTTTTACTGAATTTAAATGCATCTGCTTGTAAAACAGACGGTTATACCCCCCAAAATAGTTACTAGTTCACATTTCCCATATGTCTACTTTAGATTGGCATCATTTTTTTGAACATTTTTTATTTTTCTTGGACGTTACAAGGCTTAGAACATAAACAGCAATTTCTCATATTTTTAAGAAAATTTCAAAAGCATTTTTTTTAAGGTACCTGTTCAGTTCCGAAGTGGCTTTGAGGGGCCTATGTATTAGAAATCCCCATAAAACACCCCATTTTAAAAACTAGACCCCTCAAAGTATTCAAAACAGCATTTAGAAAGTTTTTTAACCCTTTAGGAATTTCACATGAATTAAAGCAATGTGGAGGTGAAATTTGCAAATTTCATTGTTCTTGCTGAATTTCAATTTTATTCAATTTTTTTTCTGTAACACAGAAGGTTTTACCAGAGAAACACTACTAAATATGTATTGTCCAGATTCTGCAGTTTTAGAAATGTCCCACATGTGCCTCTAGTGCGCTCAGGGACTAAAACACAAGCCCTAGAAGCAAAGAAGCACCTAGTGCATTTTGAGGCCTCTTTTTTATTACAATATATTTTAGGCAGCATGCTAGGTTTGAAGAGGTGTTGAGGTGCCAAAACAGTAGGAATCCCCCAAAAGTGACCCCATTTTGGAAACTACACCTCTCAAGGAATTCATGTATGGTTGTTGTTACCATTTTGACAACACAGTTTTTTCACAGCACGTATTTGAATTGGGCTGTGAAATTTAAAAAATGAAATGTTTTCCAATAAGATGTCACTTTTGATAAAATTTCTTATTTTCACAAGAAATAAAATACCCAATTTTGTTCCCCAATTTGTCCTGAGTGCGGCAATACCTTATTTGTGGTGAAAAACTCCTTCTGAGCCCTCCCATGGGCCCAAACGGCAAAGTAGCGCTGTGTGTTTGTTGGAGTCCAGATTTTGCTGGATTGGTTTTCGGGTGCCATGTCGCATTTGCAGACCCCCAGAGGTATCAAAGCAATGTAAACCCACCAGAAGTGATCCCATTTCAGAAACTACACCCCTCAAGGAATTAATTTATGGTTGTGGTTACCATTTTGACCGCACAATTTTTTCACAGCACGTATTTGGATTGGGCTGTGAAATTAAAAAAATGTAATTTTTTCCAATAGGATGTCATTTTTGATCAAAATTTCTTATTTTCACAGGGAACAAAATACCCCATTTTGTTGCCCAATTTGTCCTGAGTGCGGCAATACCCCATTTATGGTGATAAACTGCCGTTTGGGCCCATGGGAGGGCTCAGAAGGAAAGGAGCGCTATGTGTTTGTTGGAGTCCAGATTTTGCTGGATTGGTTTTCGGGTGCCATGTCGCATTTGCAGAGCTCCAGAGGTATCAAAGCAATGGAAACCCACCAGAAGTGACCCCATTTTGGAAACTACACCCCTCAAGGAATTGATTTATGGTTGCTGTGACCATTTTGACCGCACAGTTTTTTCACAGCACGTATTTGGATTGGGCTGTGAAATTTAAAAAAAATCATTTTTTCCAGTAAGATGTCATTTTTGATCAAAATTTCTTATTTTCACAGGGAACAAAATACCCCATTTTATTGCCCAATTTCTCCTGAGTGCAGCAATACCCCATTTGTGGTGATAAACTGCAGTTTGGGCCCATGGGAGGGCTCAGAAGGAAAACACCACCATTTGGCCTACTGGAGCTTTTCTGGTGCTATGTCATGTATGCAGAAGCCCCTGAGGTACCAGTACAGTTGAAACCCCCGAGAAGTGACCCCATTTTAAAAACTACACCCCTTAAGACATTCATCTAGAGGTGTAGTGAGTATTTTGACCGCACAGGTATTGTGTAAAAGATAATGCGCAGCAGATGGTGCAGTGTGAGATTTGCAATTTTCTATATATCTATGCCATTTCAGTGTCCGATATAGTGTGCCCAGCATGTGCCACCGGAGATATACACCACATAAACTATAATGTGGGTTCTCCCAGGTACGGCAATACCCTACATGTGGCTGTTATTAGCTGCCTGGGCACACAGCAGGGCTCAGAAGGGAAAGATGAGGGGGATAAGCTGTGCGGAGTGCATCAGGGTAGATGAAAAATCTAAGGGATCTATGATAAATTTTAAAACACTTTCATACAGAGCCCTGGTTTTTCGGGACACGTGTCACATTGTTATATTGTGTCCTCCCTTATTCCCCTCTTATAGCAGACTTTGCACCTCTTTTGATTTTTTCCCTTCTTGCCAGTTTGGGGAACTTCTTCTGGAAAGTGTTGCCCTGGTACGATGCCTGTGGCCTCGCTTCCAGAAGTACTGGGTGCCCCCTTCTTGGTCCCTAAAGATTAGGTTCTTGATAATGATGTGCACGGCCAGCTTCTTATACTACACCGCATGGCGCTGTAGGGCTTCAGGACTTGATCTGACAAGTCCACCCCTCCCATGTACCTATTGCAGTCTGGTTTCAGGGTCTCTGTACTGGTACCTCGTACAGGTTCATGGGTACTGGTGTGGCCATGTATTGTTGTCAATACAAGAACATCTCTCTTGTCCTTGTACTTGACACACAATATGTTGCTGCTAGAATGTGCCCTGCTCTCACCCCTTCTTGTTTGCCTAAGCAGAGTCTTAGGGAGGCCTCTCAGATTTCTTCTAGCAGTGCCGCATGCCGCAGGACTGGAAGCGAGGCAGTTGAAGAGTGGGACGTTGGTATAAAAATTATCAAGGTAGAGGTGGTAACCCTGGTCCAGCAGTGGGTGCACCAAATCCCACACAATTTTTGCATTAACTCCCAGTAAGGGGGGGCATTCTGGGGGCTGAATACTGGTGTCCTTCCCTTCATATATCCTAAATTTGTAGGCATACCCTGATGTCCTCTCGCACAGCTTATACAACTTCACGCCACACCTTGCCCTCTTACTCGGCAGGTACTGGCGGAATTGAAGCCTCCCTTTAAAATCTACCAAGGACTCATCAACAGAAATACACTTCTTGCGGTGAATGCTTGGTAAAACCGGGCACTGAAACGGTCTAATAGGGGTCTCCGTTTATACAAATGGTCAAAACTGGGGTCATCACGGGGGTGGGCACTGCTCATTATCAGTATAATGTAAGAAGCGAAGTATTGCCTCATTTTTTTTTTTTTAGGTTACAGTTCAGTTCTGAAGTTGCTTTGAGGGGCCTATATATTAGAAACCCCTATGAAACACCCCATTTTAGAAACTAGACCCCTCAAAGTATTTACAACAGCATTTAGAAAGTTTATGAACCCTTTAGGTGTTTCACAGGAATTTAGAGCAAAGTAGAGGTGAAATTGAAAATTTTATTTTTGTCAGAAAATCGTTTTTATACCATTTTTTTCTATAACATAAAAGGTTTTACCAGAGAAACGCAACTCAATACTTATTACCCAGATTCTGCAGTTTTGAGAAATATCCCACATGTGGCCCTAGTGCGGTAATGGACTGAAGCAACGGCCTCAGAAGCAAAAGAGCACCTAGCGGATTATGAGACCTCCTTTTTATTAGGCACCATGTCCGGTTTGAAGAGATCTTGCGGTGCCAAAACAGTGGAAAACCCCCAACAGTGACCCCATTTTGGAAACTAGACCCCTTGAGGAATTCATTGTACTTTTCATGGGGTGCATGCAGCTTTTTGATCCGTTTTTATTCTATTTTTAAGTGGTTTCCATGACGGAATAGTACGTCACTGAGCGTTAAGGGGTTAAATTACATTATGAATTATCAAGCATGCCGAATTATGAAGATATTTATTCCCCATTTTCTAATGACTTTTCCTCTACATAGTTCTGCTTGAGTCTACAAAAATGTGTTTCTCTGAGTTATCTAATGTTTGATACGGAGAATTGTGTGTTTGAACTTGGGGGAGTTGCAATTGTATGAACAGACTATTCATAACGAAGAAGGGGAGTGAGATGAGAATAAAATAGACACTGACTGTTACTATAATAATACTACATTACTATAATACTACATTACTATAATAATACTATATTACTATAACACTACTACATTACTATAGCAATACTACATTATTATAACACTACTACATTACTATAACACTACTACATTACTATAATAATACTACATTACTATAACACCACTACATTACTATAGCAATACTACATTATTATAACACTACTACATTACTATAACAATACTACATTACTATAATACTACATTACTAGGATAATACTACATTACTATAATAATACTACATTACTATAACAATACTACATTACTATAATAATACCACTGGTTTAAACTTACCGGAAATTTGTGAGTTTACGCCACGTGCTTATTTTAAAAATCCAGTTTTCCCGTTTAAGTTTCGCTAAATGCAGTCTGGCTGCTCAGTTGGAAGCATTTGGCAGACACAAGAATGTCAATATTGGGCACACCCTTTTTAGATATCGTCACAGTGCCCTCTGTAGATACTGCCACAGTGCCCTCTGTAGATACTGCCACAGTGCCCTCTGTAAATAATGCCACAGTGCCCTCTGTAGATACTTCCACAGTGCCCTCTTTGTAGATGTTGCCACACAACCACTTTGTAGATATTGTTACACACCCTTTGTAGTTAATGACACACACACACACACACACACACACACACACACACACACACACACACACACACATACACACACACACACACACACACACACACACTATAGATAGTACCACATCTCCCCTATGGGAGTGGAATCCCCAGCCAGAGCATTGGCCAGAAATTCCTCTGCTGGAGGAACCCTGCCATCACTGTCCATATATGGATAGTGACATCAGGGGCTACCTCTAGGAGCAAAATTTCTGGCCAGGATCTCCGGCATTGCTCTGGCCGGGGATTCCGGTCTAGGAGGGAGCCCTAATGGAGCTACCTTCATGGAGGGGGTGTGTAGCGCTATCAACAGGGTGGGTTGCACTGCAGGGGACTGTCGGGCCACTGCTCACCTGCCACCAATGCATCTGCAGCGCGGGAAAAAGACTGACGTCGTGAAGACTTACTGTACCGCTCCTTCCATCAGCTCTCTTACCGCGTGCCGCAGATGAGAGCCTCAGGGCCCGTATGTGGGCTGTGTATTTAGGACCCCTGGTTTAGGCTATGCTTACATCTGCTTTATTTTTTCAGTTTTTCTGTCTTTCTGAAGATCAGAAAAAAGCAAAACTAACGGAAGTCCTGGATCCGTCGCTTGACGGACAGTAATGGTGCCTGGCAGAATTCAGTGACTTTAATGAGTTCTGTCAGGTTTCCATCATGGTGTCCATCTTTTTAATATCGTTTTAGTTATGCTTTTACTATGAAGCCTTATTCCAAACCATAAGAGGACATCAGAATTACAGACAGGCATATGTTTCCATGGGAAATGTTTCGATGTCCTTCTTTTGGAGATGCCCCAATGCCGCTTAACAAAGCCATCAACAATGCCCCATAACAGTAGCAAAGCTGTCACAGCAGCACCATAGTGCAACCTGCTACAGCATATAGAGCTCCCAAAAGGCATCCTGCCGCAGCACCCCATATCACAACCTGCCACAATTCTCTCATAACACAGTCAGCATAACACAGCCTACCCCAATACCACATACAGCTACTGCCACGATCCAGCTCCTCTCTCATCTTCTACTAGGGGGAAGTAGAACAGAACACTGACATTACTTACTTTTGAAGTGTTATTCCAGTTTAGCTGCTAAGGATCTGCCAGGCACAGCTTCTGTATCCATGCCCATAGGTAATCAGTCTACACCTGCTTCTATGTCTGTGAGACTGACTCCATCTTCCACCACTCAGGATGGCAGGCTTAGGAGTGGGAGAGCCTATCACAGCCTGGCCAGACGGAGCTAGCTCTCGCCCTCTGTCTATTTATACCTGCCTTTCCTGTTCCTCCTTGCTTGTGATTCTTCTCTCTTGGTTTCCTGGCCCCTTCTGCAGCTTCTTGAACTACTTGTCCCTGCTTCGTATTGACCCTGGCTTACTGACTACTCTTCTGCTCTGTGTTTGGTACCTCGTACACTCCTGGTTTGACTCGGCTTGTTCACTACTCTCCTGCTCTGCGTTTGGCACCTCGTACTCTCCTGGTTTGACTCGGCTCGTTTACTACTCTTGTTGCTCACGGTGTTGCCGTGGGCAACTGCCCCGTTTCCCTTTGTTCTGTGTTTCCTTGTCTGGTTGTCTGTCGTGCATTTACTGAGTGTAGGGACCGTCGCCCAGTTGTACCCCGTCGCCTAGGTCGGGTCGTTGCAAGTAGGCAGGGACTGAGTGGCGGGTAGATTAGCGCTCACTTGTCTGTTTCCCTATCCCTGTCATTACATAATCACAAGCCCATATACCTACTCTACCCTGGTCCCTCACACCACTATGAACCCCCTTGAGACCCTGGTTCAGCAAATGCAGGGTCTCTCCCTACAGGTCCAGGCCCTGGCTCAGAGGTTCAACCAGTCTGATGCTACCATGGTAGTGCCCCTCACCTCACCTCTTGAACCCCACCTCAAGTTGTCTGACCGGTTCTCAGGGGACCGGAAGACTTTTCTCTACTTTCGTGAGAGTTGTAGGCTCTATTTTCGCCTAAAGCCCCACTCCTCAGGTTCTGAGAGCCAGCGGGTGGGTATAATTATGTCCCGGCTCCAGGAAGGGCCCCAAGAATGGGCCTTCTCCTAGGCTCCTGACGCCCCTGAACTTTCCTCCGTTGATCTTTTCTTTTCTGCTCTCGGACTCATTTATGACGAGACTGACAGGACTGCCTTTGCCGAGAGTCAGCTGGTGACCTTACGTCAGGGTAAGAGACCTGTTGAGGAGTATTGCTCTGACATTGGGAAGTGGTGCGTAGCTTCTCGGTGGAATGACCCTGCCTTAAGGTGCCAGTTTAGGTTGGGTCTGTCGAACGCCCTGAAAGACCTGCTAGTTAGCTATCCCTCTTCTGACTCCCTAGACCAGGTTATGGCTTTAGCGGTACGACTTGACCGACGTCTCAGGGAACGACAACGTGAACGTTTATGTGTTTTCTCCTCTGACTCCCCCATGATGCCTCCCGAGGTTCCGTTGCTTCGTTCTTCCACGGAAGACTCGGAGGTACCTATGCAACTCGGGGCCTCCGTGTCCCCCCAACAACGTAGAGAGTTCCGCAGGAAGAATGGTCTCTGCTTCTATTGTGGGGATGACAAGCATCAAGTGAACACCTGTCCTAGGCTTAAGAATAAGCAGCCGGAAAACTTCCGCGCCTAAGTGATCATCGGGGAGGTCACTTGGGCGCACAGGTATTTCCCGTAAATATGAAACGTAATAAAATCTTGCTTCCCTTTCAGGTCTCTTTTTTGGTGGTAGGTCTGCTACCGGCAGTGCCTTCGTGGATTCAGGGTCGTCTGCTAATATCATGTCTGTGGAATTTGCTATGTCTCTAGCTATGCCTTTGATTGATTTGCCTAAACCTGTCCCGGTAGTGGGTATCGACTCCACTCCTCTTGCTAATGGTTATTTTACACAGCATACCCCTGTTTTTAAACTCCTTGTTGGCTCCATGCATTTGGAGCAGTGCTCTGTACTGTTGATGCAAGGATTATCGTCCGATTTGGTTTTAGGCCTTCCCTGGTTGCAGTTGCATAATCCCACGTTTGACTGGAATACTGGGGATCTTACCAAATGGGGTAATGAATGCTTGACGTCATGTTTTTCTGATAATTCTATTTCTCCCCCTGAGGAGGTGAACACGCTACCTGAGTTTGTTCAGGACTTCGCTGATGTTTTCTCTAAGGAGGCCTCCGAAGTGTTACCTCCCCATAGAGAATACGATTGCGCTATCGATTTGGTACCAGGAGCTAAGCTCCCTAAGGGTAGGATATTTAATCTCTCTTGCCCCGAACGGGAAGCCATGAGAGAGTATATCCAGGAATGCCTGGCCAAGGGTTACATTCGCCCCTCTACTTCTCCGGTAGGTGCTGGCTTCTTCTTCGTAGGGAAGAAGGATGGTGGTCTTAGGTCATGCATTGACTACCGTAACTTGAATAAGGTCACTGTAAGGAACCAGTATCCCCTTCCTTTGATTCCTGATCTCTTTAATCAGGTTCAGAGGGCCCAATGGTTCTCTAAGGGTATGTGCACACACACTAATTACGTCCGTAATTGACGGACGTATTTCGGCCGCAAGTCCCGGACCGAACACAGTGCAGGGAGCCGGGCTCCTAGCATCATAGTTATGTACGATGCTAGGAGTCTCTGCCTCGCTGCAGGACAACTGTCCCGTACTGTAATCATGTTTTCAGTACGTGACAGTGGTCCTGCAGCGAGGCAGGGACTCCTAGCATCATACATAACTATGATGCTAGGAGCCCGGCTTCCTGCACTGTGTTCGGTCCGGGACTTGCGGCCGAAATACGTCCGTCAATTACCGACGTAATTAGTGTGTGTGCACATACCCTAAGTTTGATCTACGGGGGGCGTATAACCTTATCTGCATCAAAGAGGGGGATGAGTGGAAGACTGCGTTTAACATGCCCGAAGGTCATTTCGAATACCTCGTCATGCCCTTTGGGTTGTGTAATGCTCCCGCGGTCTTCCAGAATTTCATAAATGAGATTTTAAGAGATTACCTGGGGGTATTTCTTGTAGTGTACCTTGATGACATACTTGTGTTTTCCAAGGACTGGTCCTCCCACATTGAGCATGTCAGGAAGGTGCTCCAGGTCCTTCGGGAAAACAAACTGTTTGCGAAGACCGAAAAATGTGTGTTTGGGGTGCAGGAGATACCATTTTTGGGTCAAATCCTCACTCCTCATGAATTCCGCATGGACCCCGCCAAGGTTCAAGCTGTGGCGGAATGGGTCCAACCTGCCTCCCTGAAGGCGTTACAGTGCTTCTTGGGGTTCGCTAATTATTACAGGAGATTTATTGCTAACTTCTCGGTCATCGCTAAGCCTCTTACGGACCTCACTCGCAAGGGTGCTGATCTCCTCCACTGGCCTCCTGAGGCTGTCCAGACTTTTGAGGCCCTTAAGAAGTGCTTTATCTCGGCCCCGGTGTTGGGTCAGCCCAACCAAATGGAGCCATTTATCGTGGAGGTTGACACGTCCGAGGTGGGAGTGGGGGCTGTCTTGTCCCAGGATACCAGGTCCCTCACCCATCTCCGTCCCTGTGCCTACTTCTCCAGGAAGTTTTCGCCCACTGAGAGTAACTATGATATTGGCAACCGCGAACTCTTAGCCATTAAATGGGCATTTGAAGAGTGGTGCCACTTCCTGGAGGAGGCTAGGCACCAGGTAATGGTCCTTACCGACCACAAGAATCTGGTTTTCCTAGAATCGGCCCGGAGGCTAAACCCGAGACAAGCTCGATGGGCGTTATTTTTTACCAGATTCAATTTTTTGGTTACCTATAGGGCTGGGTCTAAAAATATTAAGGCTGATGCACTGTCGCGTAGCTTCATGGCCAGCCCTCCTTCGGAGGAAGATCCTGCTTGTATTTTGCCTCCAGGTATAATCATTTCCTCTATTGATTCTGATTTAGTCTCTGAAATTGGTGCTGATCAAGGTTCAGCTCCCGGGAACCTTCCTGAGAACAAGCTGTTTGTTCCCCTGCAATTCCGGCTAAGGGTACTTAGGGAAAATCATGACTCCGCACTATCTGGTCATCCAGGCATCCTGGGTACCAAGTACCTCATTGCCAGAAACTATTGGTGGCCTGGGTTGCCTAAAGACGTTAAGGCCTACGTCGGCGCTTGTGAGGTTTGTGCTAGGTCCAAGACTCCCAGGTCTCGACCAGCGGGCTTACTACGTTCTTTGCCCATTCCCCAGAGACCTTGGACCCATATCTCCATGGATTTTATCACCGATTTGCCTCCATCTCAAGGCAAGTCGGTGGTGTGGGTTGTAATAGACCGCTTCAGTAAGATGTGCCACTTTGTGTCCCTCAAAAAACTACCCAATGCTAAGACGTTAGCTACCTTGTTTGTCAAACACATCCTGCGTCTCCATGGGGTCCCTGTCAATATTGTTTCTGACAGAGGGGTACAATTTGTTTCTTTGTTTTGGAGAGCCTTCTGTAAAAAGTTGGAGATTGATCTGTCCTTCTCCTCTGCCTTCCATCCTGAAACTAATGGCCAAACCGAGAGGACTAATTAGTCTCTAGAACAATATTTAAGGTATTTTATCTCTGACTGTCAATATGATTGGGTCTCATTCATTCCCCTTGCCGAATTTTCCCTTAATAACCGGGTCAGTAACTCGTCAGGGATCTCCCCCTTTTTCTGTAATTTTGGGTTTAATCCACGGTTCTCCTCCGTTTCACCTGGTAGTTTCAACAATCCCGAGGTAGAGGTCGTTCATCGGGAACTGTGCACAGTCTGGGCCCAAGTTCAGAAGAACCTAGAGGCGTCCCAGAGCATACAAAAAACTCCGGCAGATAGAAGACGTTCTGCTAACCCCTTGTTTATGGTCGGGGATCTGGTGTGGCTATCGTCAAAGAACTTGCGCCTTAAAGTCCCGTCCAATAAGTTTGCTCCCCGGTTTATAGGGCCGTACAAGGTAATTGAAGTCCTCCATCCTGTCTCCTTCCGACTGGAGTTGCCCCCGTCTTTTCGAGTACACAACGTGTTTCATGCCTCCCTCCTTAAACGCTCCTCCCTGTCCTTGGCTCCCTCGAGGAAACCTCCTGTCCCCGTTCTCACCCCTGAGGGGGTAGAATTCGAGGTGGCCAAGATTGTGGACAGCAAGATGGTCCAAGGCTCCCTCCAGTACCTGGTCCATTGGGGAGGAAACGGGCCTAAGGAGAGGACTTGGGTACCCGCCCGGGATGTTCACGCTGGGGTATTGGTCAGGAGGTTCCACCTTTGTTTCCCCAATAAATCAGTGCCATCTAGAAAGGGTCCGGTGGCCCCTCATAAAAGGTGGGGTACTGTTAAGGATCTGCCAGGCACAGCTTCTGTATCCACGCCCATAGGTAATCAGTCTGCACCTGCTTCTATGTCTGTGAGACTGACTCCATCTTCCACCACTCAGGATGGCAGGCTTAGGAGTGGGAGAGCCTATCACAGCCTGGCCAGACGGAGCTAGCTCCCGCCCTCTGTCTATTTATACCTGCCTTTCCTGTTCCTCCTTGCTTGTGATTCTTCTCTGTTGGTTTCCTGGCCCTGCTGCAGCTTCTTGAACTACTTGTCCCTGTTTCGTATTGACCCTGGCTTACTGACTACTCTTCTGCTCTTCGTTTGGTACCTCGTACACTCCTGGTTTGACTCGGCTTGTTCACTACTCTTGTTGCTCACGGTGTTGCCGTGGGCAACTGCCCCGTTTCCCTTTGTTCTGTGTTTCCTTGTCTGGTTGTCTGTCGTGCACTTACTGAGTGTAGGGACCGTCGCCCAGTTGTACCCCGTCGCCTAGGGCGGGTCGTTGCAAGTAGGCAGGGACTGAGTGGCGGGTAGATTAGGGCTCACTTGTCTGTTTCCCTATCCCTGTCATTACATTAGCAAAAAAAAAACATGAATAAAATACAATTTTCAAATATACTTTCTGTATCAAGTGCTCATGGTTTTTAAGATATTTCCTTACAGTCATTCAATAGGAACCTTCATAGTTACTAAAAATATGTCCTGGTCAAGTGACGATCACACAGGTGCAGGACTTGTTGCAAGATTCTGTTCTGATACATATACTGTATATGAGTAGGACAAATTTTTATCCACTGGAAGTCAACAATGAATGACTGCAAGCAGAGATCTAAAAATCCAGAGGAATTTATAGAGAAAGTACTGTATATTGTATAGTCAACTGATCATGACAGTGAATTCTGACAACATTTATCTAATGTGTATAGCCACCTTAAGGCAGCGCTAAATCACTATACACACAGATAAGGCTCTTTCCAGATATTGTACGTGGTATTACAGCTCAGCCCTATTCACTTTAATGTAGATGAGCTGCAATATTAGACACAACCCATGGACCGGTATGACGTTGGGTCTGGAAGAAAGCAGCCATGTCTAATCCTGGACAACTCATAAAACTTAAAGGGAATGTGTTGCCAGCAAAACATGTATTTTTTTTTTTAGTTAAACATTTAGTGTGTAGGTGATTAAACATTGTTCCAATTTTTTTTATTTTTTTCACGAGTCAGGAAATATTATAAATTAGATTCTAATTTATAATATTTCCCAGTGCTGGTCACTAGATGGAGCTATTCCCAAAATTGCAGCATTGCATGTGGTAAAGCAACCACATTGCTTTTTGCTGCAAAATTGGGAAAAAAGCACTCGCTCTAGTGAGCTCTGAGAATCCCCCCCTCCTTTATCCTGGCTAGTGCCGGGATAAACGAGGGGATTGAACGGTCTAACCTCCTACACTGTGTGTCGCCATTTTTTGAGCTAACACACAGTGTAGTAGGTTTACATACAGTAGTAAACACACACAAACACGAACATACATAGAAATCTCTTACCTGCTCCTGCCGCCGCGGCTCCCTCCGGCCCGTCCGCTCCGTCTGCTGCCGCTGGTCCAAGTGCACAAGTCCGGAAGCAGCGACCGGAAGTAGTAATCTTACTGTCCGGCCGCGACTTCCGGTCCACAGGAAAATGGCGCCGGACGGCGCGCATTTCAAATTGGACTGTGTGGGAGCGGCGCATGCGCCGTTACCACACAGACGGCGTACACAGAAGTGGATGGGACGGGCCCCGTTTGAAGTCCCTATGGGACTGTGGCTGCCGTATTCCATGTCTGTATGTGTCGTTAATCGACACATACAGTAATGGAAAAAAAAATGGCAGCCCCCATAGGGAAGAAAAAGTGAAAAAATAGAAAAAAGTAACACACAAACACACAAATAAATAAAAACGTTTTTAATAAAACACTACCATAAAACTGACATGAAAAAAATATTTTTGGTGACACTGTTCCTTTAAATGTATTTAAGAGTAACAGTCGTTTAAACTATTATTTTTTTTAGTACAAGCTTAGATAAGGAACTTTCTAATATATCTCATTTGAATTTCAGAAAAATCCACTTCCTCATGCACTGATCACTCACTCTCTATTTACTGGTAAAATCCAGTAATTCAGTGTTGCAGATGGATTATCATCCTCACTGAGAGATCAGATTACAGCTGCAGCCCATAGATGTCGATGGAGGGGGTAGTGGGGAATAGAAGGAGGGAGCTACTGCAGAAAAAGGCAGAGACACACATAGTGTGTGTGAGAATACTTATAGGGGAGCAGGATCTCCTCTTCTCCATGTGCTGTGTATGGGAGACATTATAGCAGCTAGTCCCAGCCCCTTCTGGAGCTGAAGAGGAAAGACTGATAATTATAGATAAAGCCTGCCGAGGGAGAAAACTGCTGAAAACTTACGATACAAGTCATATACTGTAATGGTCAGCAATAGAGGTATTCTTCATGCACACACAAATAATGGTTTAATTGTCTCTAGTAAGATACATATTTATTCCATGTATTGTTACACTTGTTATAAGGATTTGAAGATTAGGTATAACATAAAATATTTGGCAGACATTTCTTCAATCCATTTGTTCAAAAGTAAATGATAAAAACCCAGACAAAAAGTTGGGCACAAGAAGTCCTCCCATAAGTAGGAATATTACCATGATCAGCTGAGACTGTCAGGTTACTTTGCCATTAATGTATCAACCTTGCACTTTATTAGGAACTCTGATGACAGATTTGTGATCTTTATGGATTGCAGTCTTACTTGTTTCTTAAAGAGGCTCTGTCACCACATTATAAGTGCCCTAGCTCTTAGGGGCTACTGTACCGAAATTTATTTTGACTTCCTTGACCGATTCTTTACAGGTGTGGCTACGATATGTTTGCAAAAATAGGTGGGTTCATGTGACGAAAGACTATATCCCACTTTCTGTTCTTGAGTTCTTTATTCCTCACATTTCCATGTCTCCTTGGATTGCCGCAGGTATGAAGGCTATTTCAGATTTTTATGACTCTGACACTTTTCAGACGGTTGAAGACTTACAGAAGGTTTATCAACTCTCCCATAACCTTTGTTACCAATATCTGCAAATCAGACATTGTATCCAATCCATGAAACTTCCTCACTCACCTACTAATTTCACTTCATTCCACAAATTCTTACATAATTGGCAGGGATATTCAAAGGGTTTTATGATTTGATCCTTGTTTTGGACAGTAAGGGAAAAACAAATTATATGTTAAAATGAGAAAGGGAACTGGGGACAGTTTTTTCTGAAGATATCTGGATTAAAGCCTCAAATTGGGCCGCAAAACAATCTAAATGTGTGAATCATACTGAATTAATGCGGAAAGTTCACCTGAGGTGGTATGTAACACCTTCCAGACTAGCACATATTATCAATGGTTCTTCTAAACTTTGTTGGAGAGGTTGTGGACAAATAGGATCCCCTTTACATATGTGGTGGTCATGTCCATCAGTGTCTTGCCTTTGGGTTCAGATATTTGCACTTATCTCGGAATTCGTACAAGTTCCTGTGCCGTTATCCCCTTCTTTAGAAATTTTGGATATTAATCTGGGGGAGATAAATCCGTTGGATAGATTGCTTATTCACCATATTCTTATAGCCACTAGAATGGCCATCGCACAATCTTGGAAATTTCCGATTTCCCCCTCTTTACAGGAGGTTATTAGAAGGGTTAATAGCCAATATTACCATGAAACATATTTAGTTTCTGATTTAGGTCTTCATGGTCGTAATGTGAGGAGATGGAATTATTGGACTTTAATGGTCTTTAATGGATAATTTGAGATGTGTTTTACTTGTCTGGAATGTCATTCTAATACAAACAGTATTGTGTGTTTTCTGTTTTGTTGATTATGTGTATTTTTTGTATTGTATAAAATCTTTCAATAAAAATTAAGATTTAAAAAAATAAAAAAAATAATCTCCTACATAATGTGATGGGCGCTGTAATGTAAGTAACAGCAGTATTTTTTATTTAGAAAAACGATCAATTTTCACCAAGTTATGAGCTTTCTTAATTCCCAACTGGGCGTGTTTTTACTTTTGACCAAGTGGGCATTGTGGAGAGAAGTGTATGACGCTGACCAATCAGCGTCATACACTTCTCCCCATTCATTTACTCTGCACATAGTGATCCTGCATTGTTCACTATGTGCAGTCACATACACACACATTAACGTTACTGAAGCGTCTTGACAGTAAATAGACATCACCTCCAGTCAGGACGGGATGTCTATTCACAACCCCGACACTTCGGTAACGTTTGTGCGGGACTTACAGCACAGCACATCGAGATCACGTTGTGCTGTCATTTTGTAATGTCGGGTTAGGGAGACAGACAGGTGAGCCCTAATCTACCCGCCACTCAGTCCCTGCCTACTTGCACGGCCCGTCCTAGGCGATGGCGTACAACTGGGCCACGGTCCCTACGCTCAATATGTGCATGACAAACAGACAAGGGTACACAGAAGCTAAGGGAAATAGGGCAGTTGCCCACGGCAACACCGTGAGCAACAAGAGTAGTGAACGAGCTGAGTCAAACCAGGAGGGTACGTGGTGCCAAACGCAGAGCAGGAAAGTAGTCAGTAAAGCCAGGGCCAATATGAAGCAGAGGTCAACAGGAAAAGCAGGAACAGCAGAGCCAGGAAGCAAGAAAATCACAGGCGAAGGACAAGCAGCAAATGAAGGTATAAGTAGACCAAAGGCGGGAGCTAGTACCGTCTGGCCAGGCTGTGATAGGTTCTCCCACTCCTCAGCCTACCAGCCTGAGTGGTAGCAGAACGAGTCACTCTAGCAGACCTAGGCACAGATGCAGGCTGATTAACCACGGGCGTTGACACAGAAGCTGTGTCTGGCAAATCCTTTACAGTACCCCCCATTTTATGAGGGGCCCCTGGACCCTTCCTAGGTGGACCTGGCTTGTTGGGGAACCGAAGATGGAACTTTCTAAGCAATAACCCGGCATGAACGTCCCAGGTGGGTACCCAAGTCCTCTCCTCAGGCCCGTATCCTCTCCAATGGACCAGGTACTGGAGGGAGCCTTGGACCATCCTGCTGTCCACAATCTTGGCTACTTCGAATTCTACCCCTTCAGGGGTGAGAACAGGGACCGGAGGTTTCCTCGAGGTAGCCAAGGACGGGGAGCAGCGTTTCAGGAGGGAGGCATGGAACACGTTGTGTATTTAACGGGGGTAACTCCAGCCGGAAGGAGACAGGATTAAGGACCTCACTGACCTTGTACGGCCCTATATACTGGGGAGCAAATTTTTTGGACGGAACTTTAAGGCGCAAATTTTTTCAAGACAGCCACACCAGATCCCCGACCACAAACAAGGGGTTAGTAGAATGTCTTTTATCTGCCTGAGTCTTTTGTATGCTCTGGGACGCCTCAAGGTTCTTCTGAACCTGGGCCCAGACTGTGCACAGTTCCCGATGAACGACATCTACCTCGTGATTGTTGGAACTACCAGGTGAAACGGAGGAGAACCATGGATTAAACCCAAAATTACAGAAAAAGGGGGAGACCCCTGACGAGTTACTGACCCGGTTATTAAGGGAAAATTCGGCGAGGGGAATGAAGGAGACCCAATCATCTTGACAGTCAGAGATAAAACACCTTAAATATTGTTCTAGAGACTGATTAGTCCTCTCAGTTTGGCCATTAGTTTCAGGATGGAAGGCCGAGGAGAAGGACAGATCAATCTCCAGCTTCTTACAGAAAGCTCTCCAAAACAATGAAACAAATTATACCCCTCTGTGAGAAACAATATTGACAGGAACCCCATGGAGACGCAGGATGTGTTTGACAAACAAGGTAGCTAACGTCTTGGCATTGGGTAGTTTCTTGAGGGGCACAAAGTGGCACATCTTACTGAAGCGGTCTACTACAACCCACACCACCGACTTGCCTTGGGATGGAGGCAGATCGGTGATAAAATCCATGGAGATATGGGTCCAAGGTCTCTGAGGAATGGGCAAAGAACATAGTAAGCCCGCTGGTCGGGACCTGGGAGTCTTGGACCTAGCACAAATTTCACAAGCGGCGACATAGGCCTTAACGTCTTTAGGCAATCCAGGTCACCAATAGGTTCTAGAAATGAGGTGCTTGGTACCCAGGATGCCTGGATGGCCAGATAGTGCAGAGTCATGATTCTCCTTGAGTACCCTTAGCCGGAATTGCAGGGGAACAAACAGCTTGTTCTCAGGAAGATTCTCGGGAGCTGAACCTTGATCAGCCGCAATTTCGGAGACTAAGTCAGAATCAACAGAGGATATGATTATACCTGGGGGCAAAACACCAGCAGGATCCTCCAGAGGAGGAGGGCTGGCCATGAAGCTACGCGACAGTGCATCAGCTTTAATATTTTTAGACCCAGCCCTATAGGTAACTACAAAGTTGAATCTAGTAAAAAACCATGCCCATCGAGCTTGTCTTGGGTTTAGCGTCTGGGCAGATTCTAGGAAAACCAGATTCTTGTGGTCGGTAAGGACCGTTACCTGGTGCCTAGCCCCCTCCAGGAAGTGGCGCCACTCTTCAAATGCCCAAGTGAGCAACAAGTGTAGTGAACGAGCCGAGTCAAACCAGGAGTGTACGTGGTGCCAAACGCAGAGCAGGAGAGTAGTCAGTAAAGCCAGGGTCAATATGAAGCAGAGGTCAATAGGAAAAGCAGGAACAGCAGAGCCAGGAAGCAAGAGAATCACAGGCGAAGGACAAGCAGCAAATGAAGGTATAAGTAGACTAAGGGCGGGAGCTAGGACCGTCTGGCCAGGCTGTGATAGGTTCTCCCACTCCTCAGCCTACCAGCCAAAGTGGTAGCAGAACGAGTCACTCTAGCAGACCTAGGCACAGATGCAGGCTGATTAACCATGGGCGTTGACACAGAAGCTGTGTCTGCAAATCCTTTACACATTTACAGCGAGATCTTGCGAGATTACGCTTGCTGTGCTGTAAGTCACTGTAAGTTACTCTCAATGCAGACAGTTCAAGTTTTCATGAAAGATCAGTTATTTAGAAATTTGGTTTAAAATTATTCAGTTCATAGGATTACGCTGGAATTCTAGATTCTGTCTATGAATCTTGTGTTCACACTGTATATTTGTTAATTCTCAAATGGACAACAGCTTTATACATTTCGGGCCTATGTGGCAGCACTCGGAGGGCATACAGACACCATGCACATAGCTTTGCCATATACATGAGGCCTTCATTTATAGCTACAATGATGACTGGCCAGCCACTAAAGTTAGGCCCCTTTCAGATCACATTTGGGCCATACTCTTGTGGTGTACATCGGGAAAGTTCCCGATGTACATGTTAAATGAATCCATAGGGCTCTATTAGCCCAACGGAGACCAAAAAAAGTGCCCCTTTTATGTCTCTGTCAGGCTGGTATAAGTCAGTATACCTTTTTTCCGAAGGATGGAATAACGTAGTGGACTACGCTATTTCATCCTGAAGGACCCTGCAAAAAATTTATACTGCATTATATACTTTTTTTTATAACATGAGGGTCTATGGTTGAAGGATGCCGCAGTATGGCATCCGTCTTAGGTAAACATCAAATGTATTCATCAGAAAGCTCACAACATCACTTTCCATTCATGGACAGTGATATCAGGAGCTTCCCAATGCCAGAGTTCCCGGGCAGAGAATCTGAACCACTCTGCTCGCGGAATGTGGCTCTCGAGAAGCCCCTGACGAAACTGTCCATATATGAACAGTGATTTCAGGAGCTACAATTCCAGAGACCCCGGCTAGAGCATCGAAAGCACTCCGGCCAGGGACTCCGGCCCTGTGGAAGCTCCTGAGATCACTGTCCATATATCAACAGTGAGGTCAGGAGCTTCTCCAGGGCCAGAGTGCCCAGCTAGAGCGCTTTTGATGCTGTGGCCGGGAACTCCAGCATTGTAATGCTCCTGATTTCACTGTTCATATATGGACAATGATGTCAGGAGCTTCCCCGGGCACAGCGCTTTAGGTAGTGATCTCAAGGGGGATCAGGCGACGTATCCTACTCTCTGCCCATAACTCAGACAAAGGGCAAAAACGTGATGTGAAGGGGCCTTAGCTGTTGTTTGCCTGACAGCTATTTTTTCATCTTCTCCATAAACATTCATCACTGGATCAACTGAGCGTATGTTTATTGCCATTGGTAGTGTATGTGGGGGAACATATAAACAGAGGTGTTAACATCCAACATGGCTGATCCTTTATTCTCTAACAGCAGTCAGTGGAATATCAGGCTGTGATCCACCTTTAGCACATGCCTACTGCCCTGAGAATAGACCTAATAGTGATCACTGTATAATAGAAAACATAACAAAAAAATTTAAAATACTATTTGTATATTATAAAGAGTAATTATTATTTTTGTTGAAAGAGAACCTGTAATGTTGAACATACAGGCTGATCTGAAGGCAGCAGGTTATAGAGCAGGGGGAGATGAGCGGATGCATGTATAGTTTAGCCGGAAAAGATTCAGTATAACTTGTATTTATTCATTCACTTAAATTTCTGCTTATTCTAGGCTTAGCAGTCCAGTGGGCAGTCCTACTCAGTGATTGACAACTATCTCTGTATGCAAACTTATACATGGTAGGCAGGCAATCATTGATATAGGGCAGCATGTTCACTGCAACAAATTCACTTTAAAGAAGCTTATAGCTGCTTTGACACCAGCTTTTAATGCAGGTTTTACAGCTATACCAACACCTGCAGTAATTGCCTCAGAAACTCCCCCAGTGGCAGCAAATAAAGCATCATAGCCTAGATCAATGGACGCTTCAACTGCTCTGCTCTCTGCATTACTGGTGCACCCTTGTGAGGCATAATAAATAGCACTTCCAGCATTGTAATAGCCACCGACCACTGGAATCCATTGCATGACATTATGAATACGCAATTCCTTTTCACTGTGGCAATCAGGATCAGTAGAACGCCTCCTCAGGTGTTCACCAATACAGCGGTGCAGCCACAACCTTGATCCAGCATGAGGTATGATATGCCCGCCATTCCTTGCCACAAATTTAAATTGCCCCGTGGTATCAGAAGAAACACCAGCACAAGATGGACCTAACCTATCACAGTGATACTTTGCATGCTGTAGGGATGGATGAAATCCAAAAATAAAACCTTTCAGAATAACATTCTGCTCCTCCTGTTGGAAACCCGAACAATTCTTATGATGTGATGAATGTGGAGCGTTAAAATAAAGAGACTCTAAATTGAATCTCAGTAAGTCAAGCTTCTGAATATGTTGTCGGCCTTTCTGAGAGTTAGTGGAGGTTTGGTGAATCAAGCTATTTAACTGCTTAGCCATTATATTAAACAATGTACTTGCACTTTCATCTCTAAGTAAATCCAAAAAGAAATGATCCTGTTCATTTAAACATCCAACCTGCAAAAAGCCCAGTGCCAGAGCAGGTTTTAGAAGCCATGATGAAGATGGCGGGAGAAAGTCAAGAAACTCTTTGCAATTTTTCAAGAGTTGTTCGCATGTCTGGTTTCCTTTTGCCAAGACGTCTTTTGGAGAAACAGCTTGGAGAGGTCTTTCCAAAGTTTCAGCGGCTCCAGTACCATTTTCTAACAAAGCATCTATGTTGTAAGGTTTGCTATACAGATATGGATGTATCAGGAAAAAAATCACACAACGCAACAGAAGATCCATGTCTGAAAGAAACATCAAAATATTATATCTATAGAAACAAAGAAATTAAATCACAAAATTTACAGTACATTAGTTGAAGAGGCTACACGTCAGCAATATATTAAATAAATAACCACTACATACTGTATATTCTACTCAACACAGTGGAACAAGGGTAGACCTGTGGTATGCACGGTGTTGCATTGAGAGACCAGGCTTGTATCATGCCTGGGCAAAATCTACATAGAGTATGTATGCCTAATTAAAACAGTCCCCTTTTCGAAAGACAGACAATCCAGGGATCATAAACGAAACAATCCAGGGATCAGCTGATTTTGGCATGGGTTTAGCTCCTGGTCCCTGATGATGAGCTGTTATAGGCATGGACAACAATGTAAAACATCCCCGGCGCTGAGCTCTCCACTCTGTCTTAAAAATAGGATGTCCAGGTAGCTGCATCCTCTCTCTAAGATGTCGATATGCCCTAATAGTTATTTGTAAAGTTGCCAATGATATTGCTTAAAAATACCATACCGTTTTGTGTATACAGCTACTATGAGACCTGTGTGTCTCCATGGATACCATACATTAGTGGCCACCTCACCTCTGCAAACCATGCTTTTGGTATTGGTTGGGAGTTCCAATAAGCTTATTACTATAAATATAGTATATCAAAATAGAAATGTCTAATGACATTACAGTAACCATAGAGGTTTTATATATGTAATTATAATTCCTCCAAAAGAGGACAAAAAAAATCACCAACAATTAATCGCACCTGAATAGCAAATCAAATACTCCTATCAGAAAATAGAGGTTTTTAGTATCTACATGTGGGGATCCTTACATAATGGGTTTGTCGTTCCAATTTATAGTCTGTAGTTTATCTTGTATCTAATAAAGATGTTATATTTTGCATTATACTGGTTATCCTACCTGTATTTAGTGATAGGAGTATATGTAATTATAAGTTCATCATATGGCCAAAAGTATGTATAAACCCTTCTTATTATTTAATTCTGGTGTTTCAGCCACACCCATTGCAAACAGGTACATAAAATCAAGCACACAGCCATGTCATTTCCATAGACAAACATTGGTAGTAGTATGGGTCATACTTTGAAGTTCAGGGACTTTAAATGTGGCACTGTCAAAGAATGCCACCTTTATCACAAGTCTGTTTGGGAATTTTCTGATCTGCTAAATCTGCCCCGGTCAACCGTAAGGCCCCAGGCACACGACAGTAAAAAAAACTCTGTAATTGGGGACCGCAATACGGTCTGCAATTACGGTCCTGCACAGTTCTATTGGCCACGGACACCTTTCCGTAGCGCTACGGAAGGGTGTTTGTGCCGTAGAACCGTGCCAGTAAAAATGGAGCATGTCCTACTTTTCGAGTTTTACGGGCCGTGCTCCCATACTTTGTATGGAAGCACGGCACGAAAATGTGGCCGGCGGGTGTCAGCGGCCAGCCATGCCCACAATCGCAGGCCGTCATTATGGGCACGGCCGTGAGCATGAGGCCTAAGTGCTATTATTGGGAAATTAAATATCTAGGAGTAACAGCTCAGCCTCAAAGCAGTAGGACATGCAAACGTAAAGAGCGGGGTTGCTGAGTGCTGAAGCGCGTGGTGCATAAAAAATTGCCTATCCTCTGTTGCATTGCTGACTACAGAGATCCAAACTGCCTCTGGAAGTGACATCAGCACAAGAACTGGGCAACGGGTACTTCACAAAATAGGTTTCCATGGTCGAGCAGCTGCACACAAGCCTAAGATCACCATGTGCACTGCCAAGCCTCAGTTGGAGTGTTGTTAAACACACCGCCACTGAACGCTGAAGCACTGGCAATGTGTTCTCTGGAGTGATGAATCACATTTCACTATCTGGCAGTCTGAAGGACAAATCTGGGTTTGGTGGATGCAAGGAGAACGCTACCTATTAGAAAGAATAATGCCTACTGTAAAATTTGGTGTCGGAGGGATAATGGTCTGGGGCTGTTCTTCAGGGTTTGGGCAAGGCCCCTTTTTCCAGTGAAGGGTGATGGCAATTCAGCAGCATGCGTAGACATATTAGACTATTGTATGCTTCCAACTTTGTGGCGACAGTTTGGGGGAAGCTCCCTTCCTGTTCCAGCATGACTGTGCCGCTGTGCACAAAGTGAGTTTCGTAAAGACATGGTTTGACAAGTTTGGTGTTGAGGAACTTGAGTGGAACCCCATCGAACACCTTTGGGATGACTAGGAATGCTGAATTTTAGCCAAATATTCTCCTCCATCATTAGTGCCCAAACTCAGAAATGCTTTTTAGTCTGAAATTAGCACAAATTTCCACAGACACACCAAGATCTTGTAGAAAACCTTTCAAGAAGAGAGGAGGTTCTTATAGCAGCAAAAGGGGGGGTCCAATCCATATTAAGGGAATGTGTCGCTAGAATTTATTTACTTTTTTTAGTTAAATAATTAGTATATAAATGATTACACATGATTCAAATTTTTTTAATTTTTTCACAAGTCAGGAAATATTATAAATTAGATTCTAATTTATAACATTTCCATGTACTGGTCACTAGAAGGAACAATTCCCAAAATTGCAGCATTGGCATGTGGTAAAGCAACCTCATTGCTCTTTATGCTGCAAAATTGGAGAAGACACACTCGCTCTAGTGACCTCCAACAATCCCCCCTCCTTTCTCCTGGCTAGTGCCAGGAGAAAGGAGGGGGTTGAATGTTCAAACCTCCTACACTGTGTGCCGCCATTTTTTGAGCGAATGCACAGTGTAGGAGGATTAGATACAGTGGTAATCACACAGTATAACACGAACATACACACACATCACATACACAAACATAACCTACCTGCTCCTGCCGCCACCGTCGCTGTCGCCGCCTCCACTGCTAGTCCTTGCTTCTGAACATATGGACGGAAGCCGCGACCGGAAGTAGTCGTCTTACTGTCCGGCTGCAGCTTCCGGTCCATATAAAAATGGCGCCGGATGTCGCTCTGCCGAAGACTACGCTATAGTGAATGGAACGGCTCCCGTTCGCATTCTCTATGGGGATGTATGTGCCGTATTCCATCTCTGTATGTGTCGTTAATCGACACATACAGAGATGAAAAAAAAAATGGCAGCCCCCATAAAGAAGTAAAAGAAAGAAAAAAGTACAACACAAGAACACAAATAAATCAAATTTATTTTAATGACATACTAAAAGCAATAACATATAAAAAACATTTTTTCGTGACACCTTCCCTTTAACTCCCATGGTTTTGCAATGGAATGTCCAACAAACTTCTATAGGTTATAGGTGTCATGGTCATGTGTCCACATAGTTTTAGCCAGATAGTGTATGTGATATTAATAAAGATGTCCTTTTAAATTGTATATTTGGTCTTGTTTATTTTTGTAGCTTTTATTTATTTTCATAGTAAGGCAGTTGTGGTTGTAATAAATTAAGTGTAAAGGATCTGCCAGACACAGCTTCTGTGTCGACGCCCGTGGGTAATCAGTCTGCACCTGCTCCTAAGTCTCAGAGAGTGACTCCATCTTCTACCAGTCAGGCTGGGAGGCTTAAGAGTGGGAGAGCCTATCACAGCCTGGCCAGACGGAGCTAGCTCCCGCCCTCTGTCTATTTATACCTTCACTTCCTGCTCCTCCAGTGCCTGTGATTCTGCCTGTTTCCTGGCTCTGCTGCTGCTGCTTGAACTACTTGTCCTCTGCTTCATTTTGACCCTGGCTTACTGACTACTCTCCTGCTCTGCGTTTGGTACCTCGTACACTCCTGGTTTGACTCGGCTCGTTCACTACTCTCCTGCTCTGCGTTTGGTATCTCGTACACTCCTGGTTTGACTCGGCTCGTTCACTACTCTCGTTGCTCACTGTGCTGCCGTGGGCAACTGCCCCATTTCCCTAGCTTCTGTGTACCCTTGTCTGTTTGTCTGTCGTGCATTTATTGAGCGCAGGGACCGTCGCCCAGTTGTACGCTGTCGCCTAGGACGTGCCATTGCAAGTAAGCAGGGACTGAGTGGCGGGTAGATTAGGGCTCACCTGTCTGTCTCCCTACCCCGGAATTACTTAATCACTGGCCCATATACCTTTTCTACCCTGGTCCCTGACACAACTATGGACCCCCTTGAGACCCTGGCTCAGCAAATGCAGGGCCTCTCCCTACAGGTCCAAGCCCTGGCTCAGAGGGGCAACCAGCATGATGCTACCCTCGTAGTGCCCCCCACCTCACCTCTTGAACCCCACCTCAAGTTGTCTGACTGGTTCTCAGGGGACCGGAAGACTTTTTTCTCCTTTCGGGTGAGTTGTAGGCTCTATTTCCGCTTAAAGCCCCACTCCTCAGGTTCTGAGAGCCAGCGAGTGGGTATAATTATGTCCCGGCTCCAGGACTGGCCCCAAGAATGGGCCTTCTCCTTGGCTCCTGACGCCCCTGAACTTTCCTCTGTTGATCTTTTCTTTTCTGCTCTCGGGCTCATATATGACGAGACTGATAAGACTGCCTTTGCCGAGAGTCAGCTGGTGACCTTATGTCAGGGTAATAGACCTGTTGAGGAGTACTGTTCTGACTTTAGGAAGTGGTGTGTAGCGTCTCGGTGGAATGACCCTGCCTTAAGGTGCCAGTTTAGATTGGGTCTGTCGAACGCCCTGAAAGACCTGTTAGTTAGCTATCCCTCTTCTGACTCCCTAGATCAGGTTATGGCTTTAGCGGTACGTCTTGACCGACGTCTCAGGGAACGACGACTTGAACGTTCTTGTGCCTTCTCCTCTGACTCCCCCATGATGGCTCCCGAGGTTCCGTTGCTTCGTTCTTCCACAGAAGACTCGGATGAACCTATGCAACTCGGGGCCTCCGTGTCTCCCCAACAATGTAGAGAGTTCCGCAGGAAGAATGGTCTCTGCTTCTATTGTGGGGATGACAAGCATCAAGTGAACACCTGTCCTAGGTGTAAGAATAAGCAGCCGGAAAACTTCCGCGCCTAAGTGATCATCGGGGAGGTCACTTGGGCGCACAGGTATTTCCCGTAAATATGAAACGTAATAAAATCTTGCTTCCCTTTCAGGTCTTTTTTGGTGGTAGGTCTGCTACCGGCAGTGCCTTCGTGGATTCAGGGTCGTCTGCTAATATCATGTCTGCGGAATTTGCTATGTCTCTAGCTATGCCTTTGATTGATTTGCCTAAACCTGTCCCGGTAGTGGGTATCGACTCCACTCCTCTTGCTAATGGTTATTTTACACAGCATACCCCTGTTTTTGAACTCCTTGTTGGCTCCATGCATTTGGAGCAGTGCTCTGTACTGGTGATGCAGGGATTATCGTCCGATTTGGTTTTAGGCCTACCCTGGTTGCAGATGCATAATCCCACGTTTGACTGGGATACTGGGGATCTTACCAAATGGGGTAATGAATGCATGACGTCATGTTTTTCTGTTAATTTTATCTCTCTCCCTGAGGAGGTGAACACTCTACCTGAGTTTATTCAGGACTTCGCTGATGTTTTTTCTATAAAGGCCTCCGAAGTGTTACCTCCTCATAGAGAATACGATTGCGCAATTGATTTGGTACCAGGAGCTAAGCTCCCTAAGGGTAGGTGTTCTAATCTCTCTTGTCCCGAACGTGAGGCCATTAGAGAGTATATCCAGGAATGCCTGGCCAAGGGTTACATTCGCCCCTCTACTTCTCCGGTAGGTGCTGGCTTCTTCTTCGTAGGGAAGAAGGATGGTGGTCTTAGGCCGTGCATTGACTACCGAAACTTGAATAAGGTCACTGTAAGGAACCAGTATCCCCTTCCTTTGATTCCTGATCTCTTCAATCAGGTTCAGGGGGCCCAATGGTTCTCTAAGTTTGATTTACGGGGGGCTTATAACCTTATCCGCATCAAAGAGGGGGATGAGTGGAAGACTGCGTTTAACACGCCCGAAGGTAATTTCGAATATCTCGTCATGTCCTTTGGGTTGTGTAATGCTCCCGCGGTCTTCCAGAATTTTATAAATCTGATTTTAAGAGACTACCTGGGGGTATTTCTTGTAGTATACCTTAATGACATACTTGTGTTTTCCAAGGACTGGTCCTCCCACATTGAGCATGTCAGGAAGGTGCTCCATGTCCTTCGGGAAAACAAACTGTTTGCTAAAACCGAAAAATGTGTGTTTGGGGTGCAGAAGATACCATTTTTGGGTCAAATCCTCACTCCTCATGAATTCCGCATGGACCCTGCCAAGGTTCAGGCTGTGGCTGAATGGGTCCAACCTGCCTCCCTGAAGGTGTTACAGTGCTTCCTGGGGTTTGCTAATTATTACAGGAGATTTATTGCTAACTTCTCGGTCATCGCTAAGCCTCTTACAGATCTTACTCGCAAAGGTGCTGATCTCCTCCACTGGCCTCCAGAGGCGGTCCAGGCTTTTGAGGTCCTTAAGAAGTGCTTTATCTCGGCCCCAGTGCTGATTCAGCCTAACCAAATGGAGCCATTTATCGTGGAGGTTGACGCCTCCGAGGTGGGAGTGGGTGCTGTCTTGTCCCAGGGTACCAGGTCCCTCACCCATCTCCGTCCCTACATAGTTACATAGTTACATAGTTAGTACGGCTGAAAAAAGACACATGTCCATCAAGTTCAACCAAGGGACGGGAAAAGGGAAGGAAAAATTTCTATACATAGGAGCTAATACTTTTTTGTTCTAGGAAATTGTCTAACCCTTTTTTAAAGCTATCTACTGTCCCTGCTGTGACCAGCTCCTGCGGTAGGCTATTCCATAGATTCACAGTTCTCACAGTAAAGAAGGCTTGTCGCCTCTGCAGGTTGAACCTTTTTTTCTCCAGACGGAGGGAGTGCCCCCTTGTTTTTTGAGGGGGTTTTACATGGAACAGGATTTCACCATATTTTTTGTATGTGCCATTAATATATTTATATAAGTTAATCATGTCCACCCTTAGTCGTCTTTTTTCAAGACTAAATAGGTTTAATTCTTTTAATCTTTCCTCATAACTTAAATTCTCCATGCCCCTAATTAGCTTCGTTGCTCTTCTTTGTATTTTTTCCAACTCCAGGGCATCCTTTCTATGAACTGGAGCCCAGAACTGAACTGCATATTCTAGATGAGGCCTCACTAATGCTTTGTAAAGTGGCAATATTACATCCCTGTCCCGTGAGTCCATGCCTCTTTTAATACACGACAATATCCTGCTGGCCTTTGAAGCAGCTGATTGACACTGCATGCTGTTATTTAGTTTATGATTTACAAGTACACCCAGATCCTTCTCAACAAGTGAATCCGCCAGTGTAGCTCCCCCTAGGACATATGATACATGCAGGTTGTTGGTACCCAGATGCATAACTTTACATTTATCTACATTAAACTTCATCTGCCAAGTGGATGCCCAAACACTTAGTTTGTTTAAATCCGCTTGCAATTCATGAACATCTTCCATAGACTGAACTATATTACATAGCTTGGTGTCATTTGCAAAAATAGAAATAGTGCTATTAATCCCATCCTCTATATCATTAATAAATAAGTTGAATAATAGTGGTCCCAGCACTGAACCCTGGGGTACACCACTTATTACCGGGGACCATTCAGAGTAGGAATCATTGACCACAACTCTCTGGATACGGTCCTTGAGCCAATTCTCAATCCAATTACAAACTATATTTTCTAAACCTATAGTCCTTAATTTACCCATTAGACGTCTATGGGGGACAGTGTCAAATGCCTTTGCAAAGTCCAAAAACACTAAATCCACAGCGGCCCCTCTGTCTAGGCTTCTGCTTACCTCTTCATAAAAACAGATTAGGTTAGTTTGACAACTTCTGTCCTTAGTAAAACCGTGCTGGCTGTCACTTATAATACTATTTTTTGTCACATAATCCTGTATATAGTCCCTCAATAGCCCCTCAAACATTTTCCCCACGATGGATGTTAAGCTTACTGGTCTATAATTACCCAGGGAAGACCTAGAGCCCTTTTTGAAAATAGGCACCACATTTGCCCTGCGCCAGTCCCTTGGCACTATACCAGTCACTAGAGATTCTCTGAATATTATGAAAAGGGGGACAGAAATAACTGAACTAAGCTCTTTAAGAATTCTAGGGTGTAACCCATCTGGTCCCAGGGCCTTGTGCACATTTATTTTATTTAATTTAGCTTAGACCATATCTACATTCATCCAATTCAGTATATCAACTGATATATTAACAGCACTGGCACCGGCTACATCAGCTGCTCTTTCTTCAGTTGTATATACAGAGCTAAAGAACCCATTTAGTAACTCTGCCTTCTCTTGATCCCCTGTGACCAACTCCCCACTGAGAGTAACTATGATATTGGCAACCGTGAACTCTTAGCCATTAAATGGGCATTTGAAGAGTGGCGCCACTTCCTGGAGGGGGCTAGGCACCAGGTAACGGTCCTTACCGACCACAAGAATCTGGTTTTCCTAGAATCTGCCCGGAGGCTAAACCCGAGACAAGCTCGATGGGCGTTATTTTTTACTAGATTCAACTTTTTGGTCACCTATAGGGCTGGGTCTAAAAATATTAAGGCTGATGCACTGTCGCGTAGCTTCATAGCCAACCCTCCTTCGGAGGAAGATCCTGCTTGTGTTTTGCCTTCAGGTATAATCATTTCCTCTGTTGATTCTGACTTAGTCTCCGAAATTGCGGCTGATCAAGGTTCAGCTCCCAGGAACCTTCCTGAGAACAAGCTGTTTGTTCCCCTGCAATTCCGGCTAAGGGTACTCAGGGAAAATCATGACTCTGCACTATCTGGCCATCCAGGCATCCTGGGTACCAAGCATCTCATTGCCAGAAACTATTGGTGGCCTGGGTTGCTTAAAGACGTTAAGGCCTACGTCGCCGCTTGTGAAATTTGTGCTAGGTCCAAGACTCCCAGGTCCCGACCAGCGGGCTTACTATTTTCTTTGCCCATTTCCAAGAGACCTTGGACCCATATCTCCATGGATTTTATCACTGATTTGCCTCCATCTCAACGCAAGTCGGTGGTGTGGGTTGTAGTAGACCGCTTCAGTAAGATGTGCCACTTTGTTCCCCTCAAGAAACTACCTAATGCTAAGACGTTAGCTACCTTGTTTGTCAAACACATCCTGCGTCTCCATGGAGTTCCTGTCAATATTGTTTCTGACAGAGGGGTACAATTTGATTCATTGTTTTGGAGAGCTTTCTGTAAAAAGTTGGAGATTGATCTGTCCTTCTCCTCTGCCTTCCATCCTGAAACTAATGGCCAAACCGAGAGGACTAATCTGTCTCTAGAACAATATTTAAGGTGTTTTATCTCTGACTGTCAATATGATTGGGTCTCCTTCATTCTCCTTGCCGAATTTTCCCTTAACTGGGTCAGTAACTCGTCAGGGGTCTCCCCCTTTTTCTGTAATTTTGGGTTTAATCCATGGTTCTCCTCCGTTTCACCTGGTAATTCCAACAATCCCGAGGTAGATGTCGTTCATCGGGAACTGTGCACAGTCTGGGCCCAGGTTCAGAAGAACCTAGAGGCGTCCCAGAGCATACAAAAGACTCAGGCTGATAGAAGACATTATGCTAACCCCTTGTTTGTGGTCGGGGATCTGGTGTGGCTATCTTCTAAAAATTTGCGCCTTTCAAGTCCCGTCCAAAAAATTTGTTCCCCGATATATAGGGCCGTACAAGGTAATTGAAGTCCTTAACCCTGTCTCCTTCCGACTGGAGTTACCCCCCGTCTTTTCGAGTACACAACGTGTTTCATGCCTCCCTCCTTAAACGCTGCTCCCCGTCCTTGGCTCCCTCGAGGAAACCTCCGGTCCCTGTTCTCACCCCTTAAGGGTTAGAATTCGAGGTGGCCAAGATTGTGGACAGCAGGATGCTCCAAGGCTCCCTCCAGTACCTGGTCCATTGGAGAGGATACGGGCCTGAGGAGAGGACTTGGGTACCCGCCCGGGATGTTCACGCTGGGGTATTGCTCAGGAGGTTCCATCTTCACTTCCCCAATAAGCCAGGTCCACCTAGAAATGGTCCAGTGGCCCCTCTTAAAAAGGGGGGTACTGTAAAGGATCTGCCAGACACAGCTTCTGTGTCGACGCCCGTGGGTAATCCGTCTGCACCTGCTCCTAAGTCTGAGAGAGTGACTCCATCTTCTACCAGTCAGGCTTGGAGGCTTAGGAGTGGGAGAGCCTATCACAGCCTAGCCAGACGGAGCTAGCTCCCGCCCTCTGTCTATTTATACCTTCACTTCCTGCTCCTCCTTTGCCTGTGATTCTGCCTGTTTCCTGGCTCTGCTGCTGCTGCTTGAACTATTTGTCCTCTGCTTCATTTTGACCCTGGCTTACTGACTACTCTCCTGCTCTGCGTTTGGTACCTCGTACACTCCTGGTTTGACTCGGCTCGTTCACTACTCTCGTTGCTCACGGTGCTGCCGTGGGCAACTGCACCATTTCCCTAGCTTCTGTGTACCCTTGTCTGTTTGTCTGTCGTGCACTTATTGAGCGCAGGGACCGTCGCCCAGTTGTACGCCGTCGCCTAGGACGGGCCATTGCAAGTAGGCAGGGACTGAGTGGCGGGTAGATTAGGGCTCACCTGTCTGTCTCCCTACCCCGGCATTACATTAAGGTTTGGTATCAAGTGTTTGACTTACTTTAAGCTTGTAGCTCTTCAGCCTTTTGGATGGGAGATTTTGAGTGTCAGTCTGAAGCTTGATGATGACTGCTGATAATGACCAGTGAACTGCTGGGCAGGTTTCCACCCACTGTTTAAAGTCCTACCAGTATAACTTTGGTAAACATGTAAAAAATGTCAGTATTGCTGGTCAAACCTTGAAACTTCCTCACAAATCTGTTGGCAACCTAATATGCACTTTTGCAAGAGGTCAGTTCTAGTAAGGTTTTCCAGACTTGCAATCTTTGACTAGGTACATATAATAAATAAACACCAATAGCAAGTAGTGTTAAATGACCAAACCAGTTTAAGCATATAGAAAGCATGATTTTATTGAAACACATGTAAAAAATACAGCAATCCCATAAAAAGAGGGGGGTAATAAAAAGAGTCCAAAAAGATAGATGATAACTGAGTGGGCTACTGGCAATGACACCTGTACCATAGAATAATACATTGTAAATAATCTGCAAGAGTGAGCCAAGAAGCACATATAGGGACAAAACAAGTTTGACCAACGAGGTAAAGGAGCAATGTAGCAGCACAATGGCAGAGTAAAAATGGGGAGATAGCCAACAACAGATGCAGATGAGCAATGAGATAAAAAGTAGAGATATGCCAGGAGCCCACTTACACCCAACGCGCTTCGTCACCAGGCTTCGTCATGGGGAATGATGATGGCTCAGGGAAGAAAAGGGCAGTATACATCGCATTCCAAATTATTATGCAAATGTTATTTTTCGCTGATTTTCCTAAATAGTCAATGCAAATGACAGTCAGTATAATCTTCAAGCCATCAACCGTTGGAGTATAATGCGAATTTTATTGAACAAATCTCCTAATGATAACAGATTTTTTTTTAGATGTAAAAAACTCAAAATGCACTGTTTCAAATTATTATGCACAACAGAGATCAAAATTTTTTAAAGGTTGTAAAGAGAACTAAAATGATAATTTGTTGAATTTGCAGCATCAGGAGGTCATATTTACAGAAATCAAAAGCTCTTTCAATCAAAAAAAAATTAGCAGGCCAAGTTACATGTTAACATAGGACCCCTTCTTTGATATCACCTTCACAATTCTTGCATCCATTGAATTTGTGAGTATTTGGACAGTTTCTGCTTGAATATCTTTGCAGGATGTCAGAATAGCCTCCCAGAGCTTCTGTTTTGATGTGAACTGCCTCCCACACTCATAGATATTTTGCTTGAGGATGCTCCAAAGGTTCTCAATAGGGTTGAGGTCAGGGGAACATGGGGGCCACACCATGAGTTTCTCTCCTTTTATGCCCATAGCAGCCAATGACACAGAGGTATTCTTTGCAGCATGAGATGATGCATTGTCATGGATGAAGATAATTTTGCGACAGAAGGCACGGTTCTTCTTTTTGTACCACGGAATAAAGTGGTCAGTCATAAACTCTACGTACTTTGCAGAGGTCATTTTCACACCGTCAGGGACCGTCAGCCCTCTCCCCATGATTCCAGCCCAAAACATGACTCCGCCACCTCCTTGCTGACGTCGCAGCCTTGTTGGGACATGGTGGCCATTCACCAACCATCCACTACTTCATCCATCTGGGTTGCATGGCACTCATCAGTAAACAACACGGTTTGAAAATTAGTTTTCATGTATTTCTGAGCCCACTGCAACCGTTTCTGCTTGTGAGCATTGTTTAGGGGTGGCCGAATAATAGCTTTATGCACACTTGCAAACCTCTGGAGGATCCTACACCTTGAGGTTCGCGGGACTCCAGAGGCACCAGCGACTTCAAATACCTGTTTGCTGCTTTGCAATGGCATTTTAGAAGCTGCTCTCCTAATCCTATTAATTTGTCTGGCAGAAACCTTCCTCATTATGCCTTTATCTGATCGAACACGTCTGTGCTCTGAATAAGCCACAAATCTTTTCACAGTACAATGATCACGCTTAAGTTTTCTTGAAATATCCAATGTTTTCATACCTTGTCCAAGGTATTGCACTATTTCACGCTTTTCGGCAGCAGAGAGATCCTTTTTCATTCCCATATTGCTTGAAACCTGTGGCCTGCTTAATAATGTGGAACGGCCTTCTTAAGCAGTTTTCCTTTGATTGGGCACACCTGGCAAACTAATTATCACAGGTGTCTGAGATTGATTACAAAGATCCAAAGAGCCCTAAGACACAATACCATCCATGAGTTTAATTGAAAATGTTTATGACACTTAAATCTAATGTGCATAATAATTTGGAACACGGTGTATATACACATATGGGAAATTGATTGTAGATGAATTTTACCTGGAGCATGGGATGGTGTAAAAAAAAATGGTGGCAACCCGGAAGTGGTCATGGCTTGGCAGTTATCGTGGGTAGGTGGCCAATGAAATGGGGAGAGTGCTGGGAAGAACGCTCCTAGGGGCGCGAGTGACGGCCGAGATTGGGATACATAAGTGGCAGTTGAGTGAAAGGCCCAGTCAGGGTTAGGGCAGGGAATGTAGGCCGACGCTGTGTACATCCGATGCCGTATCAGAGGATAGTGTGGGCAAATACCTGAACAATAAATGCAGCAGCGCTATAATGACAAGTGTCGAGCTAGGAAAAATAATTAGACCAGACAGGATCAAAAAGGAGGACAGAATACAGACCAAAAGAGGGGGACCCTGATCTCCTATCCATTTTTTTTCTATAGGAGGTATTTAGTATTTACGTGTCGGAATATATGCATCATGGGTCTGTCGTTCCAATTTATATTCTGTATTTTATCTTGTATCTAATAAAGATGTTATATTTTGCATTGTACTGGCCATCCTACTTGTATTTTCTGATAGGAGTATATGTAAGTATAAGTTCATCATATGGCCAAAAGTATGTACTGTATACACCCTTCTTATTATTTAATTCTGGTGTTTGAGCCACACCCATTGCAAACAGGTACATAAAATCAAGCACACATCCATGTCATTTCCATAGACAAACATAGGTAGTAGTATGGGTCATACTTAGAAGTTCAGGGACTTTAAATGTGGAACTGTCATAGAATGCTGCCTTTATCACAAGTCTGTTTAGGAATTTTCTGATCTGCAAAATCTGCCCCTGTCAACTATAAGTGCTTTTATTGGGAAATTAAATATCTAGGAGCAACAGCTCAGCCTCAAAGCAGTAGGACAAGCAAACTTAAAGAGCGGGGTCTCTGAGTGCTGAAGCACGCGGTGCATAAAAAATTGCCTATCCTATGTTGCATCGCTGACTACAGAGATCCAAACTGCCTCTGGAAGTGACATTAGCACAAGAACTTGGCAACGGGTACGTCACTAAATGGGTTTCCATGGTTGAGCATCTGCACACAAGCCTAAGATCACCATTTGCAATGCCAAGCTGTCACGGTCTGTGGGTATGTGGACCCACTAGGCCGCACTGCCGTAGCAGGGAGGCAGCTGGCCAAACAACAGAGCACCCCAGCAATACAAAGTCCCGGACTAGGGTACCTGAATTGTCCAGACAGTGGCCGATGCTTTGGCATGGATGGAGGTGGGTGCAGCAGGTTATGCCAGACGTGGCAGATGACAGCAGGTGCAGCAGGTTGCACCAGACGTGGTGGATCACACTGAAAGTGGAAGATGACACTGGACGTGGCAGATGACAGCAGATGCAATGGGACATGACTCTAACAGGTTCAGGAACATGAACACAGCACGGAATACAGGATACAGGTAACAGGGCACGGGTAACAACAGGAACCGGATAACACTAAGGGACCATTTGCAAGACCGACATGGGAATACTAACAACGCTCAGGCAAGGATCAGAAGGGCTAGGCCCTTTTTATAGTCAAGGAAATCGTGGGCAGTTGATGATGATGATGATTCCATTTGTGCGCATGCTGGCCCTTTAAGGCAGGGTACGAGCACGCACCCTTCCAGACCCCCGACGGTCCGTGGCCATGGACGCTACACATACACTATCTGGCTAAAACTATGTGGACACATGACCATGACACCTATAACATATAGAATCTTGTTGGACATCCCATTGCAAAACCAATGGAGTTAATATGGATTGGACCCCCTTTTGCTGCTATAAGAACCTCCTCTCATTTTGAAAGTTTTTTTTTACAAGATCTTGGTGTGTGTCTGTAGAAATTTGTGCTAATTTCAGGCAAAAAAGCATTTGTGAGATCGGGCACCGATGTTGGACGAGAATATTTGGCTCAAATTCAGCATTCTTAGTCATCCCAAAGGTGTTTGATAGGGTTTAGGTCAGGGCCCTGTGCAGGCCACTCATGTTTCTCAACACCAATGTTGTCAAACCATGTTTTTACAAAACTCACTTTGTGCACAGGGGCACAGTCATGCTGGAACAGGAAAGGAGCTTCCCCCAAACTGTTGCCACAAAGTTGGAAGCATACAATAGTCTAATTACCATCACCCTTCACTGGAAAAAGGGGCCTTGCCCAAACCCTGAAGAACAGCCCTAGACCATTATCCCTCCGACATTTAATTTTACAGTAGGCATTATTCTTTCTAATAGGTAGTGTTCTCCTTGCATCCACCAAAACCCATATTTTTCCATCAGACTGCCAGATAGTGAAATGTGATTCATCACTCCAGAGAACACGGTGCCAGTGCTTTAGCATTCAGTGGCGGTGTGTATCAACACTTCAGCCGACGCTTGTGTAGCGTCCATGGCCACGGACCATCGGGTTTACTCACCCCCCGTAGGCCGCAGCCATGGATCTATGAGCGCTGGCTCGCATCTAATTCCCATGAGACGCCAGCGCTCACTTCCGCTCCGGTCCGTTGTGTCCGGTAGGGTGCGTGTTCGTACCCTGCCTTAAAGAGCCAACGTACGCACAAATGGAATCATCATCATCAACTGCCCATGATTTCCTGGACTATAAAAAGGGCCCAGCCCTTCTGATCCTTGCCTGAGCGTTGTTAGTATTCCCATGTCAGTCTTGCAAATGGTCCCTTAGTGTTATCCGGTTGCTGTTGTTACCCGTGCCCTGTTACCTGTATCCTGTATCCCGTACTGTGTTCATGTTCCTGAACCTGTTAGTGTTAGAGTCATGTCCCATTGCATCTGCTGTCATCTGCCACGTCCAGTGTCATCTTCCACTTTCAGTGTGATCCACCACGTCTGGTGCAACCTGCTGCGCCCACCTCCATCCATGCCGAAACCTCGGCCACTGTCTGGACTATTCAGGTACCCTAGTCCGGGCCTTTATATTGCTGTGGTGCTGTTGTTTGGCCAGCTGCCTCCCCGCTACGGCGGTGCGGCCTAGTGGGTCCACATACCCACAGACCGTGACAGCTTGGCAGTGCACATGGTGATCTTAGGCTTGTGTGCAGATGCTCGACCATGGAAACCCATTTAGTGAAGTACCCGTTGCCAAGTTCTTGTGCTGATGTCACTTCCAGAGGCAGTTTGGATCTCTGTAGTCAGCGATGCAACATAGCATAGGCAATTTTTTTATGCACCGCGTGCTTCAGCACTCAGCGACCCCGCTCATTAAGTTTGCTTGTCCTACTGCTTTGAGGCTGAGCTGTTGCTCCTAGATATTTTATTTCCCAATAAAAGCACTTATAGTTGACAGGGGCAGATTTAGCAGATCAGAAAATTCCTAAACAGACTTGTGATAAAGGCAGCATTCTATGACAGTTCCACATTTAAAGTCCCTGAACTTCTAAGTATGACCCATACTACTACCAATGTTTGTCTATGGAAATGACATGGATGTGTGCTTGATTTTATGTACCTGTTTGCAGGTTCCTTGCCTGAGCGTTGTTAGTATTCCCATGTCAGTCTTGCAAATGGTCCCTTAGTGTAATCCCGCTCCTGTTGTTACCCGTGCCCTGTTACCTGTATCCTGTATCTTGTGCTGTGTTCTTGTTCCTGAGCCTGTTGGTGTTGGATTCGTGTCCCACTGCATCTGCTGTCGTCTGCCACGTCTAGTGTCATCTTCCACTTTCAGTGTGATCCGCCACGTCTGGCGCAACCTGCTGCACCTGGTGTCATCCGCCACGTCTGGCGTAACCTGCTGCACCCACCCCCATCCATGCCAAAGTCTCAGCCACTGTCTGGACTATTCAGGTACCCTAGTCCGGAACTTTGTATTGCTGGGGTGCTCTGTTGTTTGGCCAGCTGCCTCCCCACTATGGCGGTGCGAGCTAGTGGGTCCACATACCCACAGACCGTGACAGTACACTCAGGCCATGGACCCCGCTGTCAACCTGAGACCTTGACGACACAACCCATGCTGACTGAGATGCAAGACCTCCAGTCAGGGGCGTAACTAGGAAAGACTGGGCCCCATAGCAAACTTTTGACTGGGGGCCCCCCTCCCCTGGGTGTCACACAACCCCCCCCTTGTAGATAGTGCCTTTTTTACAGCCCCCCCTGTAGATAACGCCATACAGCCCCCCCTGTAGATAACGCCATACAGCCCCCCTGTAGACTGTATGGCATTATCTACAGGGGGGACTGTATGGCGTTATCTACAGGGGGGACTGTATGGCGTTATCTACAGGGGGGACTGTATGGCGTTATCTACAGAGGGGGACTGTGTGGCGTTATCTACAGGGGGGACTGTGTGGCGTTATCTACAGGGGGGACTGTGTGGCGTTATCTACAGGGGGGGACTGTGTGGCGTTATCTACAGGGGGGCTGTGTGGAGTTATCTACAGGGGGGACTGTATGGCGTTATCTAAAGAGGGGGATGTATGGCGCTAACGCCATACAGCCCCCCTGTAGAGAACGCCATACAGCCCCCCCTGTAGGGAACGCCATACAGCACCCCCCCCTACAAATAACATGCATCCCCTATCCACAGGATAGGGGATACATGTGTGATCGCTGGCATTGATAGGGAGAACGGGGGACTGAAAGTCCCCTGAAGTTCTCCATGACTAACCTCTGACTTCCGGCGTCTGTGTCGGCAGCTCAATAAAAATTAAAGGAGCGCTGGTCACGCATGCGCACAAGCGCGACCGGCGCTCCATTCATTTCTACGGAGCTGCCGACACAGACCCCGGAAGTCCGAGGTTTGTGATGGAGAACTTCAGGGGACTTTCAGTCCCCCGTTCTCCCTATCGCTGCCAGCGATCACACATGTATCCCCTATCCTGTGGATAGGGGATACATGTCTTTTGTTTAATGGCAGAGCGGGGAGATACCTCTCTGCTCTGCCGTAGTGTTCAGTGGCGTCCCGCTGTAGCAGCCATAGCGGCTGCTAGCGGAGCCTGCGGCCATGGTGGGGGCCCATGCCGGCGGGCGACACGGGCCCCCTCATGCCGCGGGCCCCGTAGCAGTTGCTACGGCTGCTACGGCGGTAGTTACGCCACTGCCTCCAGTCACGGCAAGACCAATTCCTCCTGTTGGTGAACACCATTGCACATCGCCTGGTTGCTCAAACCACAGTTGTCACCGCACCTATTCCTGCTGTTCCTCCTGCTACACTTCCTGTCTGTCCCAGTGCCGATCCCCTGCTTCTTGCCACTACCTCCTCGCTATGACGGAGACACGAGGACCTGCAGGGGATTTCTGAATCAGTGCCAGATCCACTTCAGACTACATGCCAGGATCGTCTTCATAATCTCTCTCCTTACTGGCAAAGCCCTGGCATGGGCAAATCCTCTGTGGGAACATCAGGGACCAGAGACCCGTGACTTGCAGTACTTTTTACGGACTTTCCGTTCGATATTTGAAGAACCTGAGAGAGTTTCTTCTGCTGCTGCATCCCTGCTGACCCTACACCAGGGAGACGTCTCCATGGGCGAGTATGTCATACAGTTTCGTACCCCGGCGTCTGAATTAACTTGGATTAACGAGGCTTTGATGGCCACATTCTGGCAGGGACTGTCTTCTGGGATTAAAGACGAGCTGGCCACTCACGATCTGCCCCCTACCCTGGACGATCTCATCCTACTAGCCACTCGGATTGACATGAGGATCCGGGAGCGTTCCCAAGAGGGAGAGAGGATTTCCTAGGCTGACTTCTACTTCCCAGCAATCCCTACTATCCTCTTCCGTCGTCCTACCAGAGGATCCTATGCAGATGGACCGAGTCAAATTGTCTACCTAGGAGAGACAACGCAGACGCACTTCTGGACTTTGTTTGTATTGCGGTCTCGGAGGCCATATTGTTTGTTTGTGTCCCCAGAGGCCAGAGAAACCCCAGTGCCTAGGATTGGTTGGAGAGACAAGACTAGGTGGAACGGTACCAAATAAAACATTCAGTTCCAAGTTCACCATTCCTGTGACCATAGTTTCCGGTAGGAAGTCGCATCGGGTTTCTGCCTATCTGGACTCCGGTTCCGCGGAAAACTTCATCCAAAAGGAACTAGTGGATCATCTCCAGTTGCCCAGTTTCCCTGGAGACATCTTTAGCTGTTGTCTCGGTGAATGGACTGCCTCTGCCCGATCCGATTGTATCTAAGACCAAGCCGTTGAAGCTCCAAGTTGGAGCCCTTCATTCGAAACTAATTTTGTTTCTTGTTCTGCCCAAAGCCATCAATCCTGTTCTGCTGGGCCTGCCTTGGCTTCGACTGCATGCCCCAGTCCTGGACTTCCGGAGAGGTTCTCCAATGGGGCTCCAAGTGCCTCGGTCGCTGTTTGTTTCAGATCCATCCTGTCCAGCCTCCTCTGCCTCAGTCATTAGGCGGGACTGCCTCCCTATTTCACTCAGTTTGCGGATGTCTTCAGCAAGAGAGAGGCTGGGACACTGCCTCCACATCGGACTTATGACTGCCCCATTGAACTGGTTCCAAATGCCTCTCTCCCCCATGGACGGGTATATCCTCTCTCCTTGCCAGAGACTCTATCCATGTCGGCCTATATCAAGGAGAATTTGGAGAGGGGTTTCATAGACTTCCTCCCCGGCCGGGTTCTTCTTCCTTAAAAAGACGGATCTCTTCGACCCTGCATTGACTACCTTGGTCTCAACCAGATCACAGTCAAGAACAAATACTCGTTGCCACTTATATCCAAACTGTTTGACCGTATACGAGGAGCCAGGATTTTTTCAAAATTAGACTTGCGTGGGGCTTATAATTTGATCCGAATCCGTGAAGGGGACGAGTGGAAGACGGCGATTAACACCCGAGACGGGCACTATCAGGGGCGTAACTAGGAAAGACTGGGCCCCATAGCAAACTTTTGACTGGGGCCCCCCCCTCTGCTGGGAATCACACAACCCCCCCTTGTAGATAGTGCCTCCCTATAGATTCCACCACACAGCGCCCCCCTATAGATAGCACCATACACAGCCCCCTGCAGATAACGCCATACAGCCCCCCTGTAGATAACGCCATACAGACCCCCTCTGTAGATAACGCCATACAGCCCCCCCTGTAGATAACGCCATACAGAACCCCTCTGTAGATAACGCCATATAGCCCCCCCCCCAAAAAAAAACGGCCTATAGTTTGTCCTACAAAAGACATGCATCCCCTATCCACAGGCAGCGATAAGGAGAACGGGGGACCGAAAGTCCCCCGAAGTTCTCCATGACTAACCTCGGACTTCCGGCGTCTGCGCAGTTCAATAAAAATGAAAGGAGCGCTAGTCACGCATGCGCACAAGCGCGACCGGCGCTCCATTCATTTCTACGGAGCTGCCGACACAGACCCCGGAAGTCTGAGGTTTGTCATGGAGAACTTAGGGGGGACTTTTGGTCCCCTGTTCTCCTCATCCCTGCCAGCGATCACACATGTATCCCCTATCCTGTGGATAGGGGATACATGTCTTATGTAGGAACAACCCCTTCAGTGGCGTCGCGCTGTAGCAGCCATAGCGGCTGCTAGCGGAGCCTGCGGCCATGGGAGGGGGCCGTGCCGGCGGGTGGCACGGGCCCCCTCATGCTGCAGGCTCTGTAGAAGTCGCTACGGCTGCTATAGCGGTAGTTACACCACTGCGTATAGGTTTGTACGGCGTAAAACTACAGCTCCCAGCATGGCCGGAACAATGGTAAGGATATGCTGGGAGATGCGGTTTCACAAAAAAAATCCTATCACCATCATCTCGCTGCAGATCATACAGTGACTACAATACTGATTAGAGGCAGAATAAACATTTACATTAAGTGACTCACCGGTGACGTCTCAGATTGTAGTTCTTTTCTTCTCCCTCCGGTTCAGACATCTATGATGGATTTCTCCCGGCCATGACCCATTTCTGCAGTTTTCCGTTTAGATGTCTTCAGCTTCTCACTTTTAAAACATTTCTGCACCTGTAAACAAAGTTAAAATTCTCAACACATCTAAATATAACTGTCACAAACACACAACATGCCCCCTGTAGATAGTGACCTACATAGAAGCCCCTATAGATAGTGCCCACATATGGACTCCAGAGCTGCAAGGCAATAGTGCTAACCACTGAGCCACCGTGCTGCCCTACATATAGCTTCCCCTATAGTTAGTGCTCCACGTATAGCCCACCTCTGTATATAGTGTCTCACATATAGCTCCCCCTGTATATAGTGTCCCACATATAGCCCACCCCTGTAGACTGTGCACTACATATAGCCACCCTGTTGCTAGTGCCCCACAGGTAACCCACCCCTGTATATAGTGTCCCACATATAGACCCCCCTGTATATAGTGGCCCACATATAGACCCCCCTGTATATAGTGGCCCACATATAGACCCCCACCTGTATATAGTGGCCCACATATAGAGCCCCCTGTATATAATGGCCCACATATAGAGCCCCCTGTATATAGTGGCCCCCACATATAGACCCCCCTGTATATAATGGCCCACATATAGAGCCCCCTGTATATAATGGCCCACACACCCACATATAGACCCCCCTGTAGCTACTACCCCACATATAGACCCCCCTGTAGCTACTGCCCCACATATAGACCCCCTATATATAATAGCCCACATAAAGATGACCCCCCCCCCCCACTATAGATAATGCCATTCACATTTTTATGAGGGGAAAAAAAAAAACTTGACATACTCACATTCGCCGGTTCCCACGCTGTTCACTGGCGATGCAGACATGCTCTCTTCTGAGCATGTCTGCAGGAGCTGAACGAGCGTCCTCCAATGACGCCGATTGGCGGGGCAGAATGACTTGCCCCGCCAATCAGCACCTTCCAAGCATGGAAGCGGCGCGATGATGTCATCGCGCCGCTAGCCAATCAGTGTCATTGTAAGGCACTGGATGGTCAGGCACGGAACATGCCCGGCCATTCAGTGCTAATACATGTATTTGGCTGCCGCTAGCACTGGGGCCCCCTCCGGTGCTAGCGACACCTACAGGCATGAGAGGGCCTGTGTAAGGCTCGGCGTCGCGGGCCCCACAGTAGCGGCGCTACCGCTGTAGTAGCCATAACGGCTGCTAGCGGCGCCACCGGGCCCCCTCAAGCCCCGGGCCCCGTAGCAGCCGCTACTGCTGCTACCGCGGTAGTTACGCCACTGGGCACTATGACTACCTGGTGATGCCCTTCGGACTGTGTAACGCTCCCGCGGTCTTCCAGGAATTCATCAATTATATATTTAGATATCTCCCCTATGTCTGTGTTGTAATCTATCTCAATGATGTTTTGATTTTCTCCCCAGATCCGACGACTCATCGGAGGCATGTCCATCAGGTTCTACTGCGATTAAGGGAGAATCATTTATATGCCAAGCTTGAGAAGTGCGTCATTCAAATTAATTATTTGCCCTTTCTGGGCTACATCATCTCGGATCATGGTCTCAAGTTGGATCCTGGGAAAGTAACGTCTGTCCTGGAATGGCCACGTCCTCAAGGCCTGAGGTCCATACAGTGTTTCCTGGGATTCGCCAATTTCTACCGGCAGTTTATCCCAAACTTCTCATCACTGACGACTCATATCTCTACCCTTACCAAGAATGGTGTGAACGCCAAGGTGTGGAGAAAGCCTCAAGAAAGCCTTCACTTCAGCCTCGATCCTCCATCATCCTGACATGTCTCGGCAGTTTTCATTGGAGGTGGGCGCTTCTTCTGTTGGCGCAGGTGCATTTCTGTTCCAGAGGAGCTTCAAAGGAAAGGCAGTAGTATGTGGATATTACTCGAGACTTTTTTCTTCTGCAGAGCGCAATTACTCTATTGGGGATAGGGAGCTACTGGCCATCAAATTGGCTCTGGAGGAGTGGAGACATCTGCTAGGGGGCGCAGCTCACCCCATCCTGATCTACACCGACCACAAGAACCTCACCTATATCTAGTCGGCTCAACGACTAAACCCTCATCAAGCCAGGTGGTCGCTGTTCTTCACCCGTTTCCAATTTATGCTCCACTACCGTCCCGCTGACAAGAACGTGGAGTCCCTTCAAAGTATCATAGACCCTTCCTGCATTGTCACTGCCAATCCTTTGCCGGTTAGAGACATCCCTCATAGCATTGCGTACAATAAATGTTTTTTTTTTAAATTGCCCAAAACATTGTTTTTTTACAAGTAAAAAGGTGATACTGGAAACATTTGTAGTCTACGGAAACACCTGTGTGTTCACCAGTACGTCAACATTCTGTGCCTAAACTGGAAAGGCTTTTGGTCGTTACTATAAAAACCCATCAGAATATAAGCACAAATAGTGTGATAATATCTTAGCATATGTACAATCATTTTGAGGTGGATCAGAAAGGAGTCACCAAGATTGCTAGCTGCGGCCTTATTGCTCTCCTATATAAAGTGCTCTGCATCGGGAACGGTCCTTAGACTGCAGACTATGTAGCTTTGTGGCATTGCTAGGTTAACAACCGTACCCATAGTGTAGCCATGTTGATTTCAGCTACAACCTGTGTGGTGTGTAGTCAATTTATCATTGCCGTTTCCGACCTGTATGGACTCCCCAGGAGATCGGCAAATCAAAATCCTAGCTAAAAAAAAATTATATATGTTATGCTGACAATGTATTGAGACTGCCCACCGTTGCTTCTTGCTGGGCCTAAGAACCTCTGTATGGACTCATCGTTGCTGTGGCGTGTTGGTCTGCAGCAGTTGCCTAATAAGCTCCTCAATATCACTTGACTGGCTTTGTATTGCAGCAGCCTACATTACCCGGGACATATGCCACTTTTCCGTCCTCAAAGCAAACAAGTTATCATGTCGTTGCCCGCATTCGAAACATCAATTGTCAAGATCTGTGCGTAAGAGGGTTACGGAAGACAATGAAAATGTTGGTACCATTCAAGTTTAAAGTCCACTCAGCTTTATTGCAGTCTAAAAACGAAGTGGTTATCTAAAATACGAGACTTGCAGCATACCAACAAAATAAACACCTTGCCCATCTGGACACGAGCTGAACAACAGGTTTCCTCACCTACGGTAAACCACGAGTACAGTGTTCATTGGATCAGGTTTTCCACACTATCCATGTGGATTTTCAGTCTCTGTCACTGAACGGCACTCACTGCAGCCTTGAATAGCCCAGTGAGCACACCCGTACTTATTTGGGCGAGGGAAAAACCATGTAATGGGGTGGGGAGTGAATGGTAACTCCCTCTACCAATCCTACCTGACATTCCATAGAAATTCAGGATTGGAGAACACTTAACAAAAGCCTCAGCAAACAAAGTTTTACTTAGAAACCCAATATTCCTGGATTCCTCATCACCAGGAAAGTAAGAAATACACCCCTCCGGTACTTTCTCAGCCACTGGCTTACAATATATATTTATTTATATTATACATACACACTATATAGACAAAAGTATTGGGACACCTACACCCATAGGTGCTTTTACGTAAAAAAAAAGTAAATGCCTCCTTAGCTATTAAAAGGCTGTGTAAACCTATGCACTTTTTTTTTTAGATAAAAAAAAAAACCCAAAGTATCATGGTATTTTAAAGAGCTTTTTAGTTGCTTTTGATTAAAAAAATATATTTTTTTAAGCTTCAGATAGAACCGGTATCTTGCGCTCAAACCAGAATCAGTCAGATTAGTGGGATGGACTGCTTCAGTGACGAGTCCTGCATATCGGAGAGGCAGGATCCACTTTATCGATCACATCTAAGTTAATGAGCTTAGATGCGATTGATAACAGGTGGATCCTGCGTGACCCACTATCACCAAAGCTGTCAGTCCCGCAGACCTGACAGATTCGTGTTTGAGCGCGAGAAAGTCTGGAAAGTGTTACATAGCCATTGCTAAGGCTCTGGGACTCCAGCGAACCACAGTGAGAGTCATTTTCTACAAATGGAGAAAACTTGGAGCAGTGGTGAGCCTTCCGTGGAGTGGCTTATCTACTAAAATTTCACCAAGAGTGCATCGACCACTCATCCAGAAGGTCACTAAAGAACCCAGACAAAAATCTAAAGCACTGCAGGCCTCACTCGCCTCAATTAAGGTCAATGTACAGCATTCCACAATAAAGGGCAAAAAATGGCATCCATGGGAAAGTACAAACCACGGATTACCAAAAAGAACAGACATCTCGCAATTGGCAAAGAAACATCTCGATCACCCCAAGACTTTTGGGAGAATATTGTGTGGATTGAGGAGTCAAAGATGCAACTTTTTGGAAGACATGGGTTTCGTTACATCTGGAGTAAAGCGAACACTCCATAAGAGCATCATATCAACATTTTGATGTTAGTGTGATGGTCTGGGGCTGCTTTGCTTCTGCAGGACCTAGACAGCTTGTCAAAAAATCGATGGAACAAAGAAATCTGCTCTCTATCAGAAAATCCTGAAGGAAAATGTCCACCCGTGAGTTCATGACCTAAAGCTCAGATGGGTTATGCAGCAGGACAATGATTCGAAGCACACAACCAAGTCCGCCTCTGAATGGCTCAAAAGAAACAGAATTTAGATTTTGGAGTGGCGAGTCAAAGTCCTAACATGAATCCCATTGAGATTCCCCCGGCAAGACCTTTAACAGGTAGTTTCTGCTCGAAAACCATACAATGTACCCAAATTAAAACAATTCTGAAAATATGAGTTGGCCAAAATTCATCCATAGCGAAGTAAAAGACTCATCGCAAGTTCTCAAACGTTTTGTTGTAGTTGTTGCTGCACGACCATTTATTAGGGATAGGGGACAATTACTTTTTCACATGGGAGATATGTTTTAAATAAATATCCTCAAAATAAATGATCATTTAAAAGTAGCATTTTATGTTCATTTGTGTTTTCTTCCTCTTAAAATAAAATTAGTAGTATGATCTGGAACATCTATATTTGCAAAAATAGAAGAAATCAGGTAAGGGACAAATACTTTGTCAAAACACTGTATACTGTATAAATATTTATTGGAAATCTTTTCTGTTCACATTGTGTGTAATCACATAGTGCGGTTTTAAAAATGAGGTGTGTCCGCCTTTTGTCTTCTCAATGTTCCTGTCCAGCAGATCAGTGGTCCTCCCAGGTTGTGCCATCATGGGTTTAAGAAAAACCATTACCAGTAAAAGTAAGACTTTTTCTATGGCTAGCTTCTCCACTTTTCTCCCAGTTCCAGTTTTTAAATACGCGTTCGTAAAAAGTGCCCAAACACTTGAGATGGAAATGTCACAAAAAGCACATCCATCAAATAAAGCGTCAGTCTTCCTGTGTGCTTTTAGTAAGCAGAAATAATGACACAAGATAAGTCAATGTCTGGTATTATACAATTCCCCTTTTTCAAGGTCTGTAATCATTGCTTGTGAAAATTCATTGACCAGTCAGGGGGAACAACTCTACTTTATATGACATTGTAATAAGCTATATGGGTAAAGCAGGGGTGGTGGGACAAAACAAAACCGAAAAAAATCAATATGTCTATAAATGGCTGTGTTGTTTTAGCAGTCACAATCTTTAAACTATATGTATCATAAAAAGTGTAAGGCCCTATTCACACGACAGGGTTTTCTGGCCGTGTGACGGCCGCAGTAGGAACAATAGATCCCAAATGGGGCTATTCACACGACCAATTTTTTGACGGCCTGGGAAACCCAATGCCATATTTTTGGCTGTTCCCCCGGCTCCCATAAAAGTCTATGGTGCTGGGTAATACACGGACATCACTGGAATGTGTTCCGAGTGACGGCCGTGTCTTCCATCGCTCGCTCTGTCTCCTCCTCCTCCTAGTGCATGTAAGGAAGAGTGTATTTGTTTTGCTCCCTGTAGGAGCGGAATCCCCAATCCCCGGCAACGCTGTGGTCGGGGATTCCGCTCCAGGAGACGTCCCTGACTTCACTATCCGTATACGGACACAGTGACGTCAGAGACTTCTGAAGCGCAATCCCCAGCGCTGTGGCCGGTGTTTCCGCACCAGGAGACGTCCCTGACTTCACTGTCCATACATGGACATTGAAATCAGGGACTTCTCCTGGAACAGTGGCGCCATCTAGAGAAACGTAGGGGGGGGCGCTACGTAAAAGGGTCCTATGTGGCATTACCTACGGGGGGGGGGGGGGGCTGTGGGGCACCACCTACAGGGGGGGGTCTGTGTGGCTCTACCTACAGGGGGGCTGTCACAGTATCTACAGAGGGCTGTGTGTGCCATTATCTACAGAGGGCAGTGTGTGCCAAAAAATTTATAAATGAAATTCATCCGTTTTTAAAAAACAGACCGGGAAAAAAACCGGATGCAAAACGGGTCAAAATCGGCCGTTAAAAACGGAAACACGGCCCGGAACGGATGCAAAACGGCCGAAAAAAACGGCCGACACTCGGACTCGGTCGGGTGAATAGAGCCCAATTATTGTAAAACTATATAAGATGCAATAAGGGTTTGCTTACAGATTACACATTAACAATGACACACACAATTTTATTGTCATATCCACTAAACATTTAACCTAGTTCAGAAAACAGTAGAATATTCCTTCATGGCAGAAGTGAATCAAACATGAATAGACTTTAAATGATATTCCAGCCATATAGAAAAAATCTAAATCTAAATACAAACCATTTATTTTTGAAAGCACATCCAATTGGCGTGGTCTTACAAGCAGTTCAAATAGGTTTGTACCTTAAATGTTATGGTGATTACAATAATAAGAATAATTAGAAAGACTTCCAGATAAAGCTTACTCATTACTCAATGCTACAATTAGCATGGATTTTAATGGAAAGTGCGTGTGGTTAGTAGAAAACATTGATTATCAATTACTCTAATAAAATTAATCTTCTTCTTCATCCTCAATGCGTAGACGTTTTTTCTTAGTTGGCAGAAGGTCTTCATTTTCTGAATCCGTGGCTGCCCCAGATGTACTTGGCTGTTCTTCTGAATAAAAATAAAAAAATCCTTTAGTACTTTTTTACTCAGAAGTTTAACATAGAAAGAGATAATATACTAATAAAAGATTTTTTTTTCTTCCAAGGCCTCAAAGCGCTCTACATAAAATGTAAGAAATTAACTCAAAATAGTATAAACAACCCCCCCCCCCAAAACAAAAAGGCTTAATGATCTACTAGATGTAATTCAAAGAAGGGCATTTTATGTACAATAAAAACGTAAAAGCTGTTTTTTCCGCTTTAGTCTTTCCTATGCATCTTCCAAATGAAGTATTTTAATTTTTCTGTTTAGCGATTGCCATATGAGGGCTTGTTTTTTTGCAAGACGAGCTGTCGTTTTTCACGGCACCATGTCCTGTACCATTTAATGTACTGGGAAACATTTCTTTAATAGACGGACTGGGATAAAAAACAAAAAACTGATTCCTCCATTATTTTTTACTTTCGTTTTTACAACATTAATTTTGCGGTAAAAAACAACATGTGAACGTTGTTCTGCAGGTCTATATGAATAGGGCGATACAAAATGTATATTGTTTTTTATATTTTACTACTTCAACAAGAAAAAACTAATTGTTAAAAAAAATAAAAACAATTTTTTTTTGTATTGCCATATCTTTTATATTTTTCCATCGATTGAGCAGTATGAGGACTTGGTTTTTACGCCGCGAATCATAGTTTTTATTAGTACCATTTGGGGTACATAAGACTTTTTGATCACTTTTCATAAAAATATTTTTGTGGGAGACAAGGTAACAAAAAAACAAACAAAGTGTTTCTAACGGTTTGTTTTTTTATGGCATTCACCATGCGTGTTAAATGTCATATTGAAATAGTTCAGACGTTTATTTAAGGACGCGGCGATACCAGTTATGTTTATTCATATTGCTTTTGGGCAAAAATGGGAAAGGTTTTATTTGACCCCCAAATATATTTTTATATATATATATATATATATATATATATATATATATATATATATATATATATATATATATATAAATAAATAATCTAAAAACTTTATTTCAATGTTTACTCTTTTTTTTATTAGTCCCCATAGGGGATTTGAACAAGTGCTTGTTCGATCGCTTGCACAACATACTGCAATACTAATGCATTGCACTATATCTGTTTTTTTACCGGCTCCTATAGGAGCATGAAGATGGAAGACAAGAGGCCTCATTAAAACCCCGGGCTGCTATTACAACCATCGGCACTCCAAGATTGCATCGCACGGGGAAGTGGACTTATAGGCTGCGGTCGATATGGACTGCGGCATCTAAGGGGTTAAGCGAGCAGGAACATAATAAATCACTGTACAAATTGCATGTGTAAGGGCACACAAAGTCCATAGCACGCCTTAGGCACTCTGTGAGCACCATTTGGTGTCTCCGTATGGCATCATACAAAGGTATTCAAATGGAACAGGACATACCTCTCAGATTAAGTACAAGTCCAATAGAAAAAAACAAAACCGGTGTGCCTCCGTATGAAATTGGAGGCATACAGAGGTATAGTATGGGCTCATACTTCTAAAGTGTAAAACCTGTATGGAGCTTTAACACAACTACGTGCATGAGGCCTTGTGTTGTCTGTTGTCGGTCAAGTTTCTGGCGATTAGTGTAGCATGCTGTACTATTGTATCAAGAAAAAAAATACGGATGCCACAATGCCAAAAAAAGAAATTAGTAGATAGTTAAATAAAACTACTGGGACAAATAATTGCCTAAAATTTGATGAAATCCAAGAAATAGTTTACATAAGTGAAAATCCATGCAAATCGGTTTCAAATAACAGTCCTTAGTCTGTTGCAGTGTATGCTAATCAGCCACAAAATGAGCGGACACCGTACTGGCATACACTCACTTTCAGTGGCGCTCTATTAACAAGGTAAAATCAATCACAAAGAGAACAATCTTCTCCCATAGAGATAAAACCACGATACATCAAGATACAAGTTTCCAGTGATGTTGTCTCGATGAGGACATTCAGCAATACCTTTTATAAAGTTGTTGTTGATGACAAAAGATGAATTTTGTAAGTTTGGTGTAAAGAAAAGTTAAAGTTGTGTAACATCTGAAGAACAGTAATAGTTTAATGCATGGTATTTGTATATTGACTCCACAAACCTTGGTCATTGCTTAGTGGCTCCTCATCATCACTATCTGCTAGTCGCCTTCTTTTCGCAGCTACTTTTGATCTATACAGGTAATTAAAAAGTGTTTAAGATTTATACACCAAATAGCGACTATCTAACATTGTGTTTATTAGAACTGAATAGACTTCAAATTTCAGTTTACCCATTTTTAGGTTGGGAATACGAGGCAGACTTATATACCTTGTCTCCCGGAAATGGCTGAGATCACGCAGCAAATCTATGATGTCAGAAGATGCATTTGTGAAGAGAGTGGATGCAGCCAGATTAATAGCCCCTTTTCCTGGCCCTAGCTATGGCTATTCGTTGAACACTCTGGTTTAAATGCTGTCAACCGACGAAGCTTCTAAGGGTATGTGCACACGCTAGCTTCCTTTTACGTCTGAAAAGACAGACTGTTTTCAGGAGAAAACAGCTGCGTCGTTTCAGACGTAACAGCTCCTCCTCGCATTATGCGAGGCGTCTTTGACGCCCGTAATCTTGAGCTGTTCTTCATTGACTTTAATGAAAAATGGCTCAAAACACGTTTCAAAGAAGTGCCCTGCACTTCTTTGACGAGGCAGTCGTTTTACGCGTCATCGTTTGACAGCTGTCAAACGACGACACGTAAATTACAGGTCGTCGGCACAGAACGTCGGCAAACCCATTCAAATGAATGGGCAGATGTTTGCCGACGTATTGTAGCCGTATTTTCAGGCGTAAATCGAGGCATAATACGCCTCGTTTATGCCTGAAAATAGGTCGTGTGAACCCAGCCTAAGACTCCTAACAGATCTTCCCTTTGCAGGTACTCATCTCTTTGGCAGCTGCTTAGACAAGACTAGCTCAGAGGCCACTGGTGGAAAAAGCTCCCACCTGCCTCCGAACAGCTTGGCCCATTCATGTCCTCCTAAAAGTGTAAGAATCTTTTTCGTTCCTTTCTCAAGCCCGCATCCTGCTTACCGCGAGCAAATCATGCAAGATGAGTTAGAAACCCTCTTTTAATCTGCACCCCACCTGGTGCTCCAGACCTCAGGCAACCAAGTCTACTTCAAACAAATAAAGTTCCACATGAAGGGCAGTCCCCACCCAAGTACACTCGATTAGGGGGGCCTACTCCTCTTTCAGGACGTCCGGATTTCAACTGAGTAGTTTCTTCCAGTCCATACCCTGGTTATCTCCTACCAAAGCTTTAGTCTATTTTTCCAGCAGTACAGACACTAATACCTCGGAAGGTGATGGTACTGGTTCCTCCACAAGAATGTTACTAGGTTTTAATTCAAATATTTTCATGGTCCCGAAAAAGGAAGAAGGATCGGTGTGTCCAAATCTCGACTTAAAGTGTCTCAAATGGTATGTCAAGCTCCGGTGTTTTTGGACGGAATCCCTGCGGTTTATTATTGAGTCACTGGAACAAGAAGAGTTCCTATCCTCGGTGGATGTAAAAGGATGCATACCTGCACATCTCCATCTGTAATTCACATTGATTCCTTCGATTTGCTGTCCAGTCAAACTACTATTCAACTTGTGGCTCTGCCATTTAGGGTAGAGACAGCCCCAAGGGACTTCATGAAGGTTCTATCCCTCTAGCCCTTCTTTATTCTAACAAAATCATGATTACAGCTCCATTCAAATAAGTCAACTTGGAGAACCTACAGATCACCCTGGACACTATGGAGCTATGATCGCAGATGCGATGACGCGTCACGTAGTTGGTTGTGGAGTAACGTGAACGTGGTTTCTTAGTGACGGCGACGCCATCATGACGTATACCGCGGTGCATGGGCAGTAGGGATAGTTAAACGCCGTAACATTATGTGTTTATTTTTATGTGATCTAGCTGTTCTTTTAAATAGTGAGCCCGGATTTCCATCTACCAGGTCTTGTAAGTGATTATATCTATTATTAATCCAATATCTATAGGTATAATGGTCTATTTTTGTCTAAATTGTTTTGCACGTAAATTTGCTACGGTGATGTCATTTCCCCTATATAAACTGTATGAGGCACGGTGCTTATTGCTTGAGAAAGACCAACACTAGGGTCAAAATGTCGCTGTTTATTACGGTGGAATAAAAGTTTTCGATACTTTGAAAATACGTGTGCTGCGGTCTCTCTATTTTCTGTACCTAGACAACTTTTCCTGCTTTGGCTGGATAATCAACCAATTCAATTCGTCGTTTTTTAGTGACTTTTCTGGGTATGTTTCGGCAATACTCAGGCCAGGATCAGGATTCCTCCAGGGAAGCTTCATTCTCATCATCAGAGTATACGGTCTCTCAGAGGGCACCAGCCTTTTTCCATTAATGGAGGTGATCCCATAAAGAGTTTTACACGTCACCCCTTAAGCATGTAGTACGAGCTAGTCCATAATTTTGCATGATCACGTTGTCTTCCTTCCCTTGTTGGTCTGTCGCTCCATTCAGGAGTGGTTCTCTTCTCATGTGCACGGCCACTCCATTCACTGTCTATGGCACTGCTGGAGATAGCAGAGTACACTCCTCGGCTATCTCCGGCAGTGCCATAGAGAATGAATGGAGCATCAGGGGGCATGCGCGACCTGCCGCTCCATTCATTCGGAGGGACGGTACCCTGTTCTTGTGATCAGTGGGGGTATCAGCGGTCGGACCCACACCGATCAGTCTGTTCTCACCTATCCTGTGGTTAGGGGGAAATCTTAAATCTTGGGCCAACCCAACAATCCTACTGCTAACCTATAGATAAATGGGAACTTAATTTGGTCCTCGTGGCCATGAAGACTTCTACTTTTCAGTTGAATGACTACATTTCTATTCATTGTCTTTCGTGGAAGGAGGCTTTTTTTGGTGGCAATAACCTCCATTAGGCGAGTCTCAGAATTGGCAGCCCATTCGTGCAAACCTTTTTTGTTCGTCTGCCAAGACAAGTCAGTGCTCCGTCATTTCTTTTGTTGTTGCAAAAAGTAGTGTCTGTTTTTAGTATTAAGAATTGACCTCTCCCTGACCTCTTAATTTTGCAGATTGGATTCTCTATATGAAATCCCAGATGGTCCCAGGTAGGGTATGGCGGCATCCATGCTTACCATTTTCCTGGATTTGCTTGCTATTGTTGATGCATATCGATCAAAAGGCAAAAAAAACTTTTTTAGGGTGACGACCTATTCCACTTAAGCAGTTGCCGTCTCATAGGCGGTGTTGAACAGAGCTTCGGCTCTGCACATGTGCTAGGCTGCTACATGGTCTTTGCTTGACACCTTTCCTAAGTTCTACAGGGTTTATACTTTAACATCATCTGACATCGCTCTTGGTGGCAGGGTTCTGCAGAAAGCAGTTCTCTGACCACACAGTACATGTTTCTTCGAACACTTTGGGACTGTATTGGAACGTACCCCAAGGGCATCTGTTTCCCCCACAATGATACGGACTAGAAAATTGGATTTTTGTATTCTTCGTAAAATCTCTTTTTTGTCATGTTTCATTTAACACTCTAGGTGTTCAGACTGGTTTTTCCTGTTTTAAGGGTCGTTACTCTTGGTTCTTATATTGTTATGCAGTTTATAAATATCCTTTTTATGATACAATACTATGTTATGACATCTCCTTTTAATTATGCACTAAACTGGTTTAGCTCAGTCTTAGCTGGAAGGGTATAGCTGGTGGAAGGAGCTAATATTTTTCTACTTAGTGTCACACCTAGTGGCAGCAGCTCTACCCAGGGTTGTCTTTGTCTCTACCCAGGTGACAAGAAAGGGATTTTACAGTTAGTAACGGCTAACGTCATAATGGGTAAAACTCAGTACAGACCAAGAAATGCCTGTATTATGGTTAATAAAAATCGAAAAAGTGTGCAAAAAGAAGGTTGTCCAGGGATTAAGCGATTATTACCTTTCACTGCTAATTTTTGGGGGAATGTCTGGATTCTGCTCTTCAGTTTCTAGAACATCTGAAATATAAAAACCAAAGTTATGAAACACATGGGGCTGGAATTGGAAAGGTAATCTCCAATTAGACACTTGTTTCTTTCCAGACAGCTTTGTTTTTGTTAGCGGCTATTACATAACATAACAATTTAGAAATCATTTATATAGAATTTTGCTTAACAAACAAAACAAAAAAGCTCTTTTATACGGGTCGATGATCGGGCGAACACACACTGGTACAATTGCTTGTTACCGTTCATTGGTCCCGTGTAAACATAGCATTGATCAGTCGATGAACAAGCTAGTTTGTCAGTTAATCGGATCTTTTATGCTGCTAGAAAAACGTCTGTTTGTCGGCAGCACATCTTCCTGGGTAAACGGGTTGTGCTGCCAACAATATGTAAAGGGTATGGGGATGAATGATCGTATTAACCATCGTTCGTTCGTTCCCATACTTCTGATAATTACTCCATGTAAATAGAGGAAATGAGCGCCGATCGACATACTGTTATTGTCAATTGGCGCTGGTTAGTGGGCAGATCTGTCTGTGTAAAACCACCTTTATGTAAAATACACTGATTAATGCCACAGGGATATGAGAAGGTTACATTGTGACCAAGATCAGATACAAACCTTCATTTCCTTCCTGCTCTTCATCATCACTGTCAACAAACAGGCTCTTTTTAGATTGCTTTGTTCTCCTGGACAAGAAAAGAAAAAAAAATTAAACTAAAGCAGGATTTTTTGAGTACTTATTATTTACCATAAAATACTCTTCTCGTCCAGTTCATTGGGGTACACAGACTGTGGGTATATGCTGTTGCGCCTAGGAGGCTTGACACTAGCAATTCCAAATTTCCCTACAGGATATACCCCACCTACAGACACCGCTAATTCAGTCTGTCCGTAAGCAGTAGGAGAAGTGGAAACAAGGTAAGTAAAGTTAAGTCAAAATGATAGAATTACTTCAACGAACAACCATGAAAACGGTGTCTGGCCTTGGGCTGTCGGAGGAACAGGAGGCGCAGAAAGGGAAACACGTACAGGAGCCTGAAGCAGGTCCATGAGAGTGTCCACGGCGTAGGCCTCTGGATCCCGAGCTTCGGAGATGAAGATGGGAACCTTGCGAATGTACCTGGACACCAACAGTTCCACATCTGGCCTGCCACCAAATCTGGTCGAAGACCACCTGGTGGAGGGACCACTCCCCTGTATTAACTCGTTGGCGACTTAGGAAGTCCGTGACCCAGTTATCGACTCCTGGAATGTGTACTGCCAACAGAGTGGAAACATGATGTTTTGCCCAGGTGAGAATCTTTGCAGTCTCTGCAATCACTGATGCACTACGAACCCCACCTTGGCGATTGAGATAAGCCACAGTTGTGACACTGTCCACCCCTTAAGACTCTTATCAATGAAAAGGATTTGCCAGTTCAGCAGAAGGCAGAAGCGACCATGAGGAACGGCTGAGAAGGAGATACACCACCGAAGACTTCCACGGACAGCCAAAGGATGAGCCATTGATCCTAGGAGTCCAGAGAACGGTTCCACTGGGAGAGGATCGCCCACTGAAAAGGGTTTGGTGTGGAATAACACAAAGGGAATGGCCTTGATTAAGGCCACCATGGTTCCAAGGACCCTCATGCAAAGGAGAAAGGTCGGCTCAGCCATCCACAATGAGGCAATCCCTTTATGAAGGACAGATTACCTTTACTGGGAAGGGAACACCCTCAGTGAATCTGCTGGGAGGGGGACAGGAAAGACTTGGAGTGGTAGACAATCAGACACAAAATGTCCATAATGAAATAGAGCGCAGTCACGTTGTCCTCCCTGGTGGGAGACTTGATCAAAATGTTGATCTAGGTACGGGGTGGCCGACACCCCATTTTTCTAAAGGAGTGCCATCACCACAGACAGGATTTTTATGAAAACTCTCGAGGCTGTAGCCAGACCGAAAGGTAGAGCCACAAGCTGGTAATGGTGAGGTGGCACTGAGAAGCGCACAAAGCGCTGGTGGGACTAGCAAGAGAGACCTAGGGCTGGCCCTACCCTGTTCCTGGAGTATATGCGCTATCGTGGCCGCGTGACTGGCACACTTATAGAAGCTATATCTGTGTGCAATGATAATACTAAGCCCCCCCTCACGAATAGTAGGCGTGAGTGGATGTTCATCTGCATATTGCACCTGAGCAATCTCCCTCTATGTAGCATTGTGGTTTGTCTGCGTCCTGTTGGGAATTGGTGTGTGTACCTGCCCTTGTGAGGAAGTATGGCCTTTTCAGTGATTTTAACTATTAATATAGTTCTTTTCTCTGTGATTTCTAAATGCCAAGGCAGCAAGACTCCATGAAGAGGTCCTGTGTCTCCAGCAGTGTCTGTCTGACACACCGAGCAGGTCAGATAGGCCACGTCCCCAACTGCCGCGAATGGCTGCCAGCGGTCTTGTGCAACCAAAGGACAGAGGCTAAATCCCCATGACGGGATAGTGAAAAGTGCACTATTGGATGAGCGGTCCACCCTTCCTAACACACACTACCACAAGTTGAGGCTGCCGGCACTATCCAACAGAGAATGGCGCCGCCTATAGTAAAGAGTTAAAAATGGCGCCGCCGTACACAGACCTATTGGAAATAGCACTTGTTAAAATGTTAAAAAACAGAAAAATGAAGCGGCCAGTGGGCGGAGTCCAGGGGACCAGAGGTGCTCTTTAGGTTGGTGGGTGACAAAGGAGCGGACTCTTCTGCAATAGCATGAGTGTCTGCCTCCTACAGATACAAAGAGAAGACTGAAGTAGTTCAGTGTCTATAGGCAGGGTATATCCTGTATGAGAAGCCACAAGTTTGAATTCTTCGGGTTAAGCCTGCTAGTGGCAACAGCACATACCCACAGTATGTGTGCCTCAATTTAATAAATGAGAAAAGTAATAATAAACACCTTTGTAAATGCAGAAAAATTTAAAATTGGCTTATATGACCATGGCAATTGTATGTCTTGTTTGTGTCATTGTTTTAAGCTTTGTGTCATGAGAAGCAGACATGCCTGCGCTGCACGCTTGTTATTTTTCTTTATGAAGAAAAAGAACAGCTGTCACCTATGTCACTGTCCAGCTCTAGTTTACAGCCACTGAATTGTAGGAAAAAGGCAGGCTATCAATATGCATCCATGAGAATAGGGGTACAAGGTCTCAAGCGCAACACTCACTTTCAAGGGCTGATGCACACCAAAGGTTACCCCTGCTTGATATCAGGGAGTAGAAGACCAAGGAAATGTCTGGGCTCCTACATCAGGAAGTTCTGATTCATGGTGGCTCTATGGAGGCTTCACACTAGTTCACCTGTTGCTTTTCAGGTGATTCTCAGTCTCCCTTCTACTTCAGATCGAATGCAAAAGGTGACACTTGTGTGGGATTAGTTTCCCCTCAATTCTCTATGGTTAGTCTTCCAACACACACACACAGCACCCTACAACTTTTCTGCTGACTAGCGTTTTCTACCCTTTTGAATAGTATTTTGGTAACCTTAGCAGGGACATCGTTTGAGGTTCCTCTTCCTCCTGAAATGGAGTTTCCCCACCACATCAGTATCACTCCTGCCTGCATTTCTGAACATTTGCAGCAAGATACTTTGGTAATTGGAAGAGGTCATTGGAGTCGTCTGCAGATGGAATTACAAGTTCTTTGCTGACCTTGAGGACGCACTCGGGCAATTTTTTTTGCATATATCATGCGAACGCACTAGCAATGTTCTAGTAGTGGTCATTTGTTTCTTCCCAGCTCTTTTGCATCCATGTATTTTGAACGCTTTCATTATTTGCAGCTGTTTTATGTGATCTCATCTGAACACTAAAATGGACTATGCTCTCATGTGTAGATAGTAGGTCAGATTCTCATGTATGTCTGACTTCCTGTGAACTACAAGATTACATCATCACCTTTAAAATCCCTTCTGGCAGCTCTCATGACACCTCCCCTCCCCACCCAGCTCCACCCTACTTGTTCCTCTGTATCTCCCTCTATGCATTTAGGGCTGCTGAAGAGATTATTTCTTCCCTAAGAGCAGGAGTGCAGTGATACAATAGGTGAGCCCTACAATGATTAGCTGCTGATTTATAAAACTCCCATGACTCACACTAACTGTCCAAACTATCTGAGTGCAGAATCTCAAGTGTATTTCTAGGAGATGCTGCTCCTCTCTCCCGCTTTTTTTTTTTTTAAAGAGCTGAGAGAGAAAAATCTATCACTAAGAGGAGGCATAGGAGACAGGCTGAAGCTGCATCACGTAAGATACACTGAGACTGAAGCGCGAGGACAAAACTTCTGTCACTTGCTGCACTTGTATAGGACTGAAAACAGTAAGTGCAGTGTGAAGAGACTTCACCCTCTATGCAAAGGCACGATGGGAAACGTAGGCTGTATTGGAGGAAACGCATCAGTGAAGAAGAAGGAACTAAAATGGCAGACAACCCATAAATGACAGATCAACTAAAACAGGTATACACAAGAGCCTCTACATTATTCTTTAAAGGGGTTGTCTAGTCATAAGAAATTGATGGCCTATGCTCGGACGATCAGCTATTTTGAAGGAGCTGCGGCGCTCATTCCTAACCTACCCGTACTGTGAATCGCAGACACTTTTAGTAGCACTTCACAGTATTACAGCCTTCTCCCATTCACTGCAATGAGAGACGTCTATAATACTGTGAACTGCCGCTACAAAATGTGTTGGCGATTAACATTGCGAGCACAAAAGGAATTAAGGTGAAGCAGAGTTAATACGAGCGCTGCGGCCCCTTCAAAACAGCTGATCAGTGGGGGTGCCGGGAGTCAAAACCCAGCCGATCAGATATTGATGGTCTATGCCAGACATGGGCAAACTACGGCCCGCGGGCCACATACGGCCCGTTAGGCTTTTTAATCCGGCCCACCGAACTTATCCAAATTATAGTAAAAACCTCCTTTTTTTTCCCCTTTCCCTGCAATGCCCACGTTTTCCCAATAGATGGCCCACTCAAAACACATTGACCGTTGTTAATGTGGCGCGTATTTCTCTTTATTTCACTTTAATTTTCACTTCGTTTCACGTCACCATTAAGCCCTTCGGTTTTCAAAGAGTACAATATCAGCCGTCACTTTGCCACGAAGCATGCAAACTATGCTAGCAAGCAGTCAACACAAGAACGGGCGGCTACTGCTCAGAGGTTGGCAGCTAATTTACAGAGTCAACAGAACTTTTTTCTTGATAAATCACAGTGCGTATGTTATTTTAATCTATTTACATTTCCTCCTCCCAGTATCTGCGAAATAGTATGTAAATGCCATATCTTGCATATTCCTTGAGACAAATTTATTAACTGATAAGGGCTATTTTTCACATTTGAAAGACAGTTAATAAATTGGGTTGTAGTGTTCTTACTGTGCTATGAGGTTTGCACACACTACATTTAATGCTTTAGTATATCCGGCCCAAACACTCCCTCCAAATGCTCCTGGCCCGGCCCCTCTGTCAAATTTTAGAACCCATTGTGGCCCGCGAGTCAAAAAGTTTGCCCACCCCTGGTCTATGCAGAGGATAGGCCATCAATTTCTTTTGACTGGACAACCCTGTCAATTATTTAATTTAAAAATAAAATAAAAAATTTGAGTGCTTCTTTAAGCTGGCTATAAGCTTTACATATGTCTGGCAATCAAGGTCTTTCACTAGGGAGAAGGGAATAAGGCGCTGATAGAAACCTCGAAAATCTTACATGCCTAATTTCCGCTACCCATACCAATATCTGCTGTCGAGATAGTCGGGAGACCTCCATTGCATTGACATTAGATAGCAGGCTGATCCCACCAAAATTAACGGGTTGGGACGACTTCTATCTAATAGTGTACGGCCAGATTTAGGTTTTGCAAAGCAACACACAACACCACAAAAGTTTTGCTGGCTGCTTTTGGGAACATTTTTACTTTTATCTTAAAGATAACCTGTCACCTGCCCATAAATGTGCAGCATGTAATGGGCAGGGCTATACAAACCTTGTCTCACTATACATTTTTTTCCTATCTTTCTCCGTTATTTAGATATCTGTGCAGTTCTATTTGGTGCCCGATATTTAAATAACCCCCTGAACCCGGGTGCACGCTCTCATTTACACTTCAGCTGACAAGGACGACAAGACTGTGATCTCTCACTCATCATACATTAATACAGATCATACAGTCTTGTCGTCCTTGTCTGCCGAGAACTGAAGAGAGAGAGCCTGCGC